>NW_028164072.1:0-9935 GCF_964263955.1 Coregonus lavaretus
ATTGTGTAGTATCGTGTCGCAGTGTGTAGTATTGTGTCGTAGTGTGTCGTATTGTGTCGTAGTAGTGTAGTATTGTGTCGTAGTAGTGTCGTATTGTGTAGTAGTAGTGCCATAAGTGTCGTTGTGTAGTATTGTGTTGTATTGTGTCGTAGTATTGTGTTGTATTGTGTCGTAGTATTGTGTCGTAGTGTGTAGTAGTGTGTAGTATTGAGTCGTAGTATTGTGTAGTATTGAGTCGTAGTATTGTGTAGTATTGAGTCGTAGTGTGTAGTATTGAGTCGTAGTGTGTAGTATTGCGTCGTAGTATTGAGTCATAGTATTGTGTAGTATTGTGTAGTATTGAGTCATAGTGTGTAGTATTGAGTCGTATTGTGTAGTATTGAGTCGTAGTATTGTGTAGTATTGAGTCGTAGTGTGTAGTATTGAGTCGTAGTGTGTAGTATTGAGTCGTAGTGTGTAGTATTGAGTCGTAGTATTGTGTAGTATTGAGTCGTAGTATTGTGTAGTAGTGGTTACCTTGGTCTAGCTCAGTAACGCAGCAGCCCTCCAGGGCTCCAGATGGGCTGTGGACTTTAGCATCGATCTGTCCCTTCGCTCCATTCAGGCTCACAGCAAAGGATGCTGGGTGATTGACCTTCAACCCGGACTCCTGCTCAGATATATAACTCACACACTCAACATCACAACACTCAACACCGCAGCTACACATGTCAATCTCTCAACACAACACTGTCACATGTCAATCTGTCAACACAACACTGTCACATGTCAATCTGTCAACACTATTACAACTATAAACTGCAACACTAACACATACTCAACATAATAACAATGTAATACTATACAAATACACAATATAACTCAAACTTACCTGCAGGCGGCTAACGGGTAAAGAAGAGGGTCAGAGAGGTGAAGAACACGACAGAACAAAGAGAGAGAGAGAGAGAGAGAGAGAGAGAGAGAGAGAGAGAGAGAGAGAGAGAGAGAGAGAGAGAGAGAGAGAGAGAGAGAGAAACTGGCTCATCCTCTTTAACCCTTTAGTGCCTGGTGGATGATGAGGAGGGAGGGAGGGAGGAGGAGGAGAGAGGGAGGGAGGGAGGTGAGAGGGAGGAGGAGAGAGGGAGGGAGGGAGGAGGAGAGAGGGAGGGAGGGAGGAGGAGAGAGGGAGGGAGGGAGGTGAGAGGGAGGAGGAGAGAGGGAGGGAGGGAGGAGGAGAGAGGGAGGGAGGAGGAGAGAGGGAGGGAGGTGAGAGGGAGGAGGAGAGAGGGAGGGAGGGAGGAGGAGAGAGGGAGGGAGGAGGAGAGAGGGAGGGAGGGAGGTGAGAGGGAGGAGGAGGAGGAGAGAGCGAGGGAGAGAGGTGAGAGGGAGGGAGGGGAGGGAGGGGGACTGTTGGGAGCCTTTAGAACGAGGCACGAGAAACACACAGTCCTTTTGTTTCCCACAAACCCTTGCACTTCCCAACAACACAGCAGCACGACCTGACACCTGACCTCTAACCCTCTGAGTGACTGACTAATGACTGCGAAACAGAAACCTGTTGTGATGTTCAGCTATTGCTGTACCTTTACAGAGAACATCCTGTATATGCTCCTTACAGTAAATGCTAGCTACACGCTAGTTACAGTAAATGCTAGCTACACACTATCCTGTATAGGCTAGCTACACACTACCCCCCCCCCCCCCCAACAAACAGGCTGCTGCTGCATTGTGGGTAGTGTAGTCCTGGGTGTGTGTGTGTGTCTCCGAGCCTCACCTGAAGACTGGCAACAGTGAGTCGTCTGGCGTCATCAGAGGGCGACGCCACAGGAACCACGAAGGGACTGTCAGGGATGTGCTCGTCGTTGAAACGGATAGACACCTCATAGTCTCCTGCAACACACGTGTAACAGGGATCAATGTGCTGACTAACAGTGGAGCTTCCTTCTACATGTCCTTACCGGTACTCGATCTCAGATCCTCTGCCTCACAAACACAGGTGACCGCCTGCTTGACAACGTCTTAGCAAATTACACTATAGAAAAAGTACCAACACCATAGCGTGAGTGGAGACATTTCAAGCTGGGAAGTGCGCTTATGAAGTGAACTTCATTACACACACAAGATAGAAACCCAAACGAAGCGTTAGAAACACACACACACACACACACACCGTATGAAACACACATACTAACCTCTTCTTAATAACAATGCTAATGTCGTTGATAATGCTAATTGTGAGGATGATTATCACCGGGGCTCTTGCTAGTGGTTAGATAGCTGTTACCATCCTCAACCCACACACACACCTGACTCCTGGACCATGTAGGACACTCCACTGGATCCGTCCTTCCGGTCCTCGAAGGTGATCTCTGCTTTACTGGGCCCCTCCACCGCGATGCTGAGACCCCCTGCACCCGCCTCCCGCGTCCAGATACTGAACTCAGCTACACACACACACACACACACACACGATCAGTACGCACACAATGTCAATGTGTGATCCTCAGTATAGTAACACCAACACACACTTCCATACCTGGTACTCCAGCCTCTGCCCTCTCCAGCCCGGGCCCCCCAGCGCGGACCTTGTGGGCTCCTCCTTCTCCAAGGGGCCCCACTGTGAACTGGAAGGGGCTGCCGGGCACGTGCACGCCCGCGTACTTCACACACACCGTGTGCACGCCGGTCTCCGTGGGAACAAAGCGGATGCAGTAGGTGTTGTTCTCTCCCTCCATGATGTCAGCCTTGTGAACCTGGCCAGACGGACTGGTCACCTGGGCCATCATGTCTGCTATGCTGATCTCTGTTAACACACACACACACACACACACACACACACACACACACACACACACACACACACAGGGTTAACAGCCTTGTGAACCTGGCCAGACGGACTGGTCACCTGGGCCATCATGTTTCCTGATCTGATCAGCATCTACTGGATGGGAGGAGAGGGTACCTGGGACCACAGAGCCCTGCAGCTGCAAACACACCTGGTATCTTGAGGCTGAGGTCACACTGGCTGCCCACGTTAGCGACGGACGCTGCCCTCTTCTTTCTGGTGATGCTCTCCTTCATCCTCCCTTCTCCGGTCACCTTCACCGTGAACGCACTCCCTACACACACACACACACACACACACTTTTTTCAAACAATATTTCTTATATATATATATTTTTTTTTTAATCGAGGACGTCAGGAAACAAGTGAAGTACCTGGTACGTGTTGGTCGGCAAATTTGATGTTGATGATGTAGTTTCCTGGTTCAGTAGGGCAGTAGGTGACCTTACAGGTCCCTTCCTCCTGGTCCTCAGTGTTAATGTCCACCTTACTGGGGCCCTCGATGGACAGACTCAGACCCCCATAGCCTGCAGCAAATCACAGCACACTTCGTTTAAATCACAACATACTTTAAAAAGGACAAGTTTGCTTTTCTACATCCAAATCTTTCTTTTTGATGTAAAAGGAATTTTAAAGGTTTCAGACACTTTATTTGCGATTTCACTTGTTTCTGAGAAACTAAAGACCTGCGCCACAGAGCTTTTCTGTTTCCAAAAGGACATACTGGAGTGTTTTTGGCACCTTTGTTCATGGTTTCTTTCAGTGCTCCCTTACTGCACAACAAGGATAAGGAAGTGAATCGCTGGTTGGGGTAAGAAAGTGTCTGGACCCCTCTATAATACGCCATTTACATCAAAAATAGAGATTTGGTGGTAAAAAAGCAGGTCCTCTAAAGTTAAATTATAAAAACAAAAAGGCAATAAAAGAGATGAATAAAATAACAAAATCACCTGATCCTACACCCCCCCACTGACCTGCTTCACCTGATCCTACACCCCCCACTGACCTGCTTCACCTGATCCTACACCCCCCACTGACCTGCTTCACCTGATCCTACAACCCCCCACTGACCTGCTTCACCTGATCCTACAACCCCCCACTGACCTGCTTCACCTGATCCTACACACCCCCACTGACCTGCTTCACCTGATCCTACACACCCTCACTGACCTGCTTCACCTGATCCTACACTCCCCCACTGACCTGCTTCACCTGATCCTACACACCCTCACTGACCTGCTTCACCTGATCCTACACACCTCCACTGACCTGCTTCACCTGATCCTACACACCCTTACTGACCTGCTTCACCTGATCCTACACACACCCCCACTGACCTGCTTCACCTGATCCTACACACCCCCACTGACCTGCTTCACCTGATCCTACACACCCCCACTGACCTGCTTCACCTGATCCTACACACCCCCACTGACCTGCTTCACCTGATCCTACACACACCCCCACTGACCTGCTTCACCTGATCCTACACACCCCCACTGACCTGCTTCACCTGATCCTACACACACCCCCACTGACCTGCTTCACCTGATCCTACACACCCTCACTGACCTGCTTCACCTGATCCTACACACACCCCCACTGACCTGCTTCACCTGATCCTACACACCCCCACTGACCTGCTTCGCGTGTGTCGATGATGAACTCAGCGGGTTCAAAGGTTTTGGCCTCGCTGAGGCCCTTGCCAGTCACACGCACCCGGCTGGCGTCGCCGATCTCCGATTGGCTGATCATCACGGCGATGGGGCTGCTGGGAATATGGCGTCCGTTCTTCTTGATGTTCACCAGGTGCTCCCCGATCTCCTTGGGAACAAACGAGATGCCTGACGCACAATGAAATGTTAGAGGAGGTTCTGAGGACCACAATCTGTCTGTCAACTTCAATGATTTGTAACGTTGGTATTGTTCTTCTCTTATGGCTGAGGCAACTCCATGCATTTTACATTTGTCAAATGAAAAAGGATAGTTGATAGTCTGTTTCCACTAAACACTGACCGACGTGTCCGTTGCGGAGCATCTTGAGGTGGCAGGGTTCCTCTCGGCCGGAGGGCGTGGTCAGAGAGGCTGTAAGCTGACTCAGGTCCAGCTCGCCGATGTCCAATGGGATGTCAGCGGCCGAGCCCACCTTCAGATGGGACATCCTCATAGAGTCATCACCTAGGAGACAGAGGGAATATTATTATTATGGGATGTCAGCAGCAGAGCCCACCTTCAGAGTAATCACCTAGGAGACAGAGAGAGGGCAGGGAGGTCCATTGTTTTTCACTACCTGTGATGCGGGCTGAGAAGGGGCTGCTGGGAGTGTGTGTGTGTTGCAGAGCTTGGTGTGTATGTGTGTGTTACCTGTGATGCGGGCTGAGAAGGGGCTGCCTGGGATGTGTTTGTCATTGTATTTGACCAGGATGCTGTAGTCTCCAGGTAAAACAGGCAGGTAGGATACGGAACAGGTTCCATCCTGGTTATCCACACAGCTGATGTCGGCTTTAGACGGACCCTCGATGGCCAGAGACAGACCACCTACACACACGATAAAAGTTATCAAATACACTGAGTGTACAAAACATTAGGAACACCTTCCTAATATTGAGTTGCACCCCCTTTTGCCCTCAGAACAGCCTCAATTCGTCGGGGCATAGACTCTACAAAGGTGCCGAAAGCGTTCCACAGGGATGCTGGCCCATGTTGACTCCAATGCTTCCCACAGTTGTGTCAAGTTGGCTGGATGTCCTTTGGGTGGTGGACCATTCTTGATGCACACGGGAAACTGTTGAGCGTGAAAACCCAGCAGCGTTGCAGTTCTTGACACACTCAAACCGGTGCGCCTGGTACCTACTACCATACCACGTTCAAAGGCACTTAAATCATTTGTCTTGTCCATTCACCCTCAATGGCACACGTACACAATCCATGTCTCAATTGTTTCAAGGTTCCTTCTTTAACCTGTTCCTAATGTTTTGTTCACTCAGTGTAAGAATTACACACCTCATTAGATTTTTCATATTATACTGAACAAAAATAAACATAACATGCAACAATTTCAAAGATTTGAGTTAACAGTTCATATGAGGAAATCAGTCAATTGAAATAAATAAATTAGGCCCTAATCTATGGATTTCACATGACTGGGAATATAGATATGCATCTGTTGGTCACAGAAACCTTTATAAAAAAAATTGGGGCGTGTCCACCATTTGCCTCATGCAGCGCGACACATCTCCTTCGCATAGAGTTGATCATGCTGTTGATTGTGGCCTGTGGAATGTTGTCCCACTCCTCTTCAATGGCTGTGGCCTGTGGAATGTTGTCCCACTCCTCATCAATGGCTGTGTGAAGTTGCTGGATATTGGCAGGAACTGGAACAGGCTGTCGTACACGTCGATCCAGAGCATCCCAAACATGCTCAATGGGTGACATGTCTGGTGAGTATGCAGGCCATGGAAGAACTGGGACATTTCAGCTTCCAGGAATTGTGTACAGATCCTTGAGACATTATCATGCTGAAACATGAGGTGATGGCGGTGGATGAATGGCACGACAATGGGCCTCAGGATCTCGTCACGGTATCTCTGTGCATTCAAATTGTCTTTGATAAAATGCAATTGTGCTCATTGTCCGTAGCTTATGGCTGCCCATACCATAACCCCACTGCCACCATGGGGCACTCTGTTCACAACGTTGACATCAGCAAACTGCTCTCTCACATGACGCCATACACCTGGTCTGCGGTTGTGCACAACATTTGTGCACAAAATTTGAGAGAAATAAGCTTTTTGTGCATATGGACAATTTCTGGGATCTTTTATTTCAGCTCATGAAACATGGGATCAACACTTTACATGTTACGTTTATATTGTTGTTCAGTGTAGATCACTATGATTGATTTAAAATGTATTATGGATATTGTGATTGATTTATAATTGAACTACTAATTGTCCTACCCTCTCCTGCGTCCTTGGTGTTGACGGTGAAGACGGCAGGTTTGTTGACGGTCCCGTGGATCAGGCCCGGTCCGTACGCACTGACGTTCCCACTGTTCACATAGTCCACATAGAACTGGAGGGGACTACCTGTTAGAGAGAAGAGAGAGGGGAGAGGAGAGAGAGAGAGAGAGAGAGAGAGAGAGAGAGAGGAGAGAGAAGAGAGGAGAGAAGAGAGAGATGAGAGAAGTCACCAATACTGTTAGCCATCACAGGAGAGGTTCTTGGCCAGCTAACGGTCCTAAATATTCTGAAATAGTTTAAACTTTTCCAGAAATATATACTTGAAAGTGGTATTGAGAGAGTGGTATAATTGACTCAAACATATTTAGGTTTAGCTTTCTAAATGAAGATGCATATGTGACTGTTTTATCATAGTTAGCTTGTTGACAGTTAGAGTTAGCGGTTGTTGGTACCAGGGATGTGTATCCCGTCGTATTTGATGTCCATCTCGTGCAGGCCGGCCTCAGTTGGAGCGTATTTAACCGTTACCGTCCCGTCCTTATTGTCTGTGATGTCTGGCTTGGCTGTTTTACCTGACGGCATGCGTACATCGCCTAGGGGAGGAAACAGTAGTTAGACAGGCTAGGTACCTTAGGCTTTCAGTATGTCAGGTGATTTGGGATCATGCTCTTTGCCTGCGTTTTGTAAGCCCTTTAGGGGAATTTCCTCAAAATGGTTAAGGATGGTGATTTCCTCTAATGGTTAAGGATGGTGATTTCCTCTAATGGTTAAGGATGGTGATTTCCTCTAATGGTTAAGGTTGGTGATTTCCTCTAATGGTTAAGGATGGTGATGTCCTCTAATGGTTAAGGATGGTGATTTCCTCTAATGGTTAAGGATGGTGATTTCCTCTAATGGTTAAGGATGGTGATGTCCTCTAATGGTTAAGGATGGTGATGTCCTCTAATGGTTAAGGATGGTGATTTCCTCTAATGGTTAAGGATGGTGATTTCCTCTAATGGTTAAGGATGGTGATGTCCTCTAATGGTTAAGGATGGTGATTTCCTATAATGGTTAAGGATGGTGATTTCCTCTAATGGTTAAGGATGGTGATTTCCTCTAATGGTTAAGGATGGTGATTTCCTCTAATGGTTAAGGATGGTGATTTCCTCTAATGGTTAAGGATGGTGATGTCCTCTAATGGTTAAGGATGGTGATTTCCTCTAATGGTTAAGGATGGTGATGTCCTCTAATGGTTAAGGATGGTGATGTCCTGACTGGGAAACTAAGACTATCTTGGCGGCCCAACAGCAGGACGGTGCGTGTACCTGTGATCTCTCCTTTTTGGATGGTGAAGGGGATAACCAGGTCAAACGGCCGGAGTCCCGCCACGTCCAAACCGTTCATTGGCCGGTCTGTTGCCTAGGAGACAGAGGTCAAAGAATCTGAGGTGAGGAGGGGGAGGGACTGAGGTATGGGGGTAGGAAGGGTGAGGAGGGGGGAGGACTGAGGTATGGGAGTAGGAAGGGTGAGGAGGGGGGAGGAGGACTGAGGTATGGGGGTAGGAAGGGTGAGGAGGGGGGAGGACTGAGGTATGGGAGTAGGAAGGGTGAGGAGGGGGAGGACTGAGGTATGGGGGTAGGAAGGGTGAGGAGGGGGGAGGACTGAGGTATGGGAGTAGGAAGGGTGAGGAGGGGGGAGGACTGAGGTATGGGGGTAGGAAGGGTGAGGAGGGGGGAGGACTGAGGTATGGGGGTAGGAAGGGTGAGGAGGGGGGAGGACTGAGGTATGGGGTAGGAAGGGTGAGGAGGGGGAGGGACTGAGGTATGGGGGTAGGAAGGGTGAGGAGGGGGGAGGACTGAGGTATGGGGGTAGGAAGGGTGAGGAGGGGGAGGGACTGAGGTATGGGGGTAGGTAGGGTGAGGAGGGGGGAGGACTGAGGTATGGGGGTAGGAAGGGTGTTGGGTGAGGAGGACTGAGGTATGGGGGTAGGAAGGGTGAGGAGGGGGAGGGACTGAGGTATGGGGGTAGGAAGGGTGAGGAGGGGGGAGGACTGAGGTATGGGGGTAGGAAGGGTGAGGAGGGGGGAGGACTGAGGTATGGGGGTAGGAAGGGTGAGGAGGGGGGAGGACTGAGGTATGGGGGTAGGAAGGGTGTTGGGTGAGGAGGACTGAAGTATGGGGGTAGGAAGGGTGAGGAGGGGGGAGGACTGAGGTATGGGGGTAGGAAGGGTGAGGAGGGGGGAGGACTGAGGTATGGGGGTAGGAAGGGTGAGGAGGGGGGAGGACTGAGGTATGGGGTAGGAAGGGTGAGGAGGGGGGAGGACTGAGGTATGGGGGTAGGAAGGGTGAGGAGGGGGGAGGACTGAGGTATGGGGGTAGGAAGGGTGTTGGGTGAGGAGGACTGAGGTATGGGGGTAGGAAGGGTGAGGAGGGGGGAGGACTGAGGTATGGGGGTAGGAAGGGTGAGGAGGGGGGAGGACTGAGGTATGGGGGTAGGAAGGGTAAGGAGGGGGGAGGACTGAGGTATGGGGGTAGGAAGGGTGAGGAGGGGGGAGGACTGAGGTATGGGGGTAGGAAGGGTAAGGAGGGGGGAGGACTGAGGTATGGGGGTAGGAAGGGTGAGGAGGGGGAGGGACTGAGGTATGGGGGTAGGAAGGGTGAGGAGGGGGGAGGACTGAGGTATGGGGGTAGGAAGGGTAAGGAGGGGGGAGGACTGAGGTATGGGGGTAGGAAGGGTGAGGAGGGTGGAGGACTGAGGTATGGGGGTAGGAAGGGTGAGGGACTGAGGTATGGGGTAGGAAGGGTGAGGAGGGGGGAGGACTGAGGTATGGGGGTAGGAAGGGTGAGGAGGGGGGAGGACTGAGGTATGGGGGTAGGAAGGGTGAGGAGGGGGAGGGACTGAGGTATGGGGGTAGGAAGGGTGAGGAGGGGGGAGGACTGAGGTATGGGGTAGGAAGGGTGAGGAGGGGGGAGGACTGAGGTATGGGGTAGGAAGGGTAAGGAGGGGGGAGGACTGAGGTATGGGGGTAGGAAGGGTGTTGGGTGAGGAGGACTGAGGTATGGGGGTAGGAAGGGTGAGGAGGGGGAGGGACTGAGGTATGGGGGTAGGAAGGGTGAGGAGGGGGGAGGACTGAGGTATGGGGTAGGAAGGGTGAGGAGGGGGGAGGAC
>NW_028164071.1:0-16194 GCF_964263955.1 Coregonus lavaretus
TCTTTTAGCCTTTTTGCATGGAAATACAGGGTCCAAAATCATGGGTTTTCATTCAGCAGTGGAAGTAGGAGGCGCGCTCTACAATAGGCAAGGGTTTTCAAGTCTGCAAGTACGTTTTAAGCTGAGTTCCATGAACATTGTCCAAAATCGTTTTATCCAAAATCCACAATGCGACCAGTTCAGCATATGAGAGGAGACACTGTTTGAGTGTAACAAACGTGAAACATTTCTTTTAGCCTTTTCGCATGAAAACAGGGTCCAAAATCATGGGTTTTCGTTCAGCAGTTGGAAGTAGGAGGCGCGCTCTACAATAGGCAAGGGTTTTCAAGTCTGCAAGTACGTTTTCAGCTGAGTTCCATGAACATTGTCCAAAATCATGTTTTATCCAAAATCCACAATGCGACCAGTTCAGCATATGAGAGGAGACACTGTTTGAGTGTAACAAACGTGAAACATTTCTTTTAGCCTTTTTGCATGAAAACAGGGTCCAAAATCATGGGTTTTCATTCAGCAGTGGAAGTAGGAGGCGCGCTCTACAATAGGCAAGGGTTTTCAAGTCTGCAAGTACGTTTTAAGCTGAGTTCCATGAACATTGTCCAAAATCATGTTTTAACCAAATCCACAATGCGACCAGTTCAGCATATGAGAGGAGACACTGTTTGAGTGTAACAAACGTGAAACATTTCTTTTAGCCTTTTTGCATGAAAACAGGGTCCAAAATCATGGGTTTCGTTCAGCACTGGAAGTAGGAGGCGCGCTCTACAATAGGCAAGGGTTTTCAAGTCTGCAAGTACGTTTTAAGCTGAGTTCCATGAACATTGTCCAAAATCATGTTTTAGGCCAAATCCACATTGCGACCAGATCAGCATATGACAGGAGACACTGTTTGAGTGTAACAAACGTGAAACATTTCTTTTAGCCTTTTCGCATGAAAACAGGGTCCAAAATCATGGGTTTTCGTTCAGCAGTTGGAAGTAGGAGGCGCGCTCTACAATAGGCAAGGGTTTTCAAGTCTGCAAGTACGTTTTCAGCTGAGTTCCATGAACATTGTCCAAAATCATGTTTTATCCAAAATCCACAATGCGACCAGTTCAGCATATGAGAGGAGACACTGTTTGAGTGTAACAAACGTGAAACATTTCTTTTAGCCTTTTTGCATGAAAACAGGGTCCAAAATCATGGGTTTTCATTCAGCAGTGGAAGTAGGAGGCGCGCTCTACAATAGGCAAGGGTTTTCAAGTCTGCAAGTACGTTTTAAGCTGAGTTCCATGAACATTGTCCAAAATCGTTTTATCCAAAATCCACAATGCGGACCAGTTCAGCATATGAGAGGAGACACTGTTTGAGTGTAACAAACGTGAAACATTTCTTTTAGCCTTTTCGCATGAAAACAGGGTCCAAAATCATGGGTTTTCGTTCAGCAGTTGGAAGTAGGAGGCGCGCTCTACAATAGGCAAGGGTTTTCAAGTCTGCAAGTACGTTTTCAGCTGAGTTCCATGAACATTGTCCAAAATCATGTTTTATCCAAAATCCACAATGCGACCAGTTCAGCATATGAGAGGAGACACTGTTTGAGTGTAACAAACGTGAAACATTTCTTTTAGCCTTTTTGCATGAAAACAGGGTCCAAAATCATGGGTTTTCATTCAGCAGTGGAAGTAGGAGGCGCGCTCTACAATAGGCAAGGGTTTTCAAGTCTGCAAGTACGTTTTAAGCTGAGTTCCATGAACATTGTCCAAAATCGTTTTATCCAAATCCACAATGCGACCAGTTCAGCATATGAGAGGAGACACTGTTTGAGTGTAACAAACGTGAAACATTTCTTTTAGCCTTTTCGCATGAAAACAGGGTCCAAAATCATGGGTTTTCGTTCAGCAGTTGGAAGTAGGAGGCGCGCTCTACAATAGGCAAGGGTTTTCAAGTCTGCAAGTACGTTTTCAGCTGAGTTCCATGAACATTGTCCAAAATCATGTTTTATCCAAAATCCACAATGCGACCAGTTCAGCATATGAGAGGAGACACTGTTTGAGTGTAACAAACGTGAAACATTTCTTTTAGCCTTTTTGCATGAAAACAGGGTCCAAAATCATGGGTTTTCATTCAGCAGTGGAAGTAGGAGGCGCGCTCTACAATAGGCAAGGGTTTTCAAGTCTGCAAGTACGTTTTCAGCTGAGTTCCATGAACATTGTCCAAAATCATGTTTTAACCAAAATCCACAATGCGACCAGTTCAGCATATGAGAGGAGACACTGTTTGAGTGTAACAAACGTGAAACATTTCTTTTAGCCTTTTTGCATGAAAACAGGGTCCAAAATCATGGGTTTTCGTTCAGCACTGGAAGTAGGAGGCGCGCTCTACAATAGGCAAGGGTTTTCAAGTCTGCAAGTACGTTTTAAGCTGAGTTCCATGAACATTGTCCAAAATCATGTTTTAGGCCAAATCCACATTGCGACCAGATCAGCATATGACAGGAGACACTGTTTGAGTGTAACAAACGTGAAACATTTCTTTTAGCCTTTTCGCATGAAAACAGGGTCCAAAATCATGGGTTTTCGTTCAGCAGTTGGAAGTAGGAGGCGCGCTCTACAATAGGCAAGGGTTTCAAGTCTGCAAGTACGTTTTCAGCTGAGTTCCATGAACATTGTCCAAAATCATGTTTTATCCAAAATCCACAATGCGACCAGTTCAGCATATGAGAGGAGACACTGTTTGAGTGTAACAAACGTGAAACATTTCTTTTAGCCTTTTGCATGAAAACAGGGTCCAAAATCATGGGTTTTCATTCAGCAGTGGAAGTAGGAGGCGCGCTCTACAATAGGCAAGGGTTTTCAAGTCTGCAAGTACGTTTTAAGCTGAGTTCCATGAACATTGTCCAAAATCGTTTTATCCAAAATCCACAATGCGACCAGTTCAGCATATGAGAGGAGACACTGTTTGAGTGTAACAAACGTGAAACATTTCTTTTAGCCTTTTCGCATGAAAACAGGGTCCAAAATCATGGGTTTTCGTTCAGCAGTTGGAAGTAGGAGGCGCGCTCTACAATAGGCAAGGGTTTTCAAGTCTGCAAGTACGTTTTCAGCTGAGTTCCATGAACATTGTCCAAAATCATGTTTTATCCAAAATCCACAATGCGACCAGTTCAGCATATGAGAGGGAGACACTGTTTGAGTGTAACAAACGTGAAACATTTCTTTTAGCCTTTTTGCATGAAAACAGGGTCCAAAATCATGGGTTTTCATTCAGCAGTGGAAGTAGGAGGCGCGCTCTACAATAGGCAAGGGTTTTCAAGTCTGCAAGTACGTTTTAAGCTGAGTTCCATGAACATTGTCCAAAATCGTTTTATCCAAAATCCACAATGCGACCAGTTCAGCATATGAGAGGAGACACTGTTTGAGTGTAACAAACGTGAAACATTCTTTTAGCCTTTTCGCATGAAAACAGGGTCCAAAATCATGGGTTTTCGTTCACAGTTGGAAGTAGGAGGCGCGCTCTACAATAGGCAAGGGTTTTCAAGTCTGCAAGTACGTTTTCAGCTGAGTTCCATGAACATTGTCCAAAATCATGTTTTATCCAAAATCCACAATGCGACCAGTTCAGCATATGAGAGGAGACACTGTTTGAGTGTAACAAACGTGAAACATTTCTTTTAGCCTTTTTGCATGAAAACAGGGTCCAAAATCATGGGTTTTCATTCAGCAGTGGAAGTAGGAGGCGCGCTCTACAATAGGCAAGGGTTTTCAAGTCTGCAAGTACGTTTTAAGCTGAGTTCCATGAACATTGTCCAAAATCGTTTTATCCAAAATCCACAATGCGACCAGTTCAGCATATGAGAGGAGACACTGTTTGAGTGTAACAAACGTGAAACATTTCTTTTAGCCTTTTCGCATGAAAACAGGGTCCAAAATCATGGGTTTTCGTTCAGCAGTGGAAGTAGGAGGCGCGCTCTACAATAGGCAAGGGTTTTCAAGTCTGCAAGTACGTTTTCAGCTGAGTTCCATGAACATTGTCCAAAATCATGTTTTAACCAAAATCCACAATGCGACCAGTTCAGCATATGAGAGGAGACACTGTTTGAGTGTAACAAACGTGAAACATTTCTTTTAGCCTTTTTGCATGAAAACAGGGTCCAAAATCATGGGTTTTCGTTCAGCACTGGAAGTAGGAGGCGCGCTCTACAATAGGCAAGGGTTTTCAAGTCTGCAAGTACGTTTTAAGCTGAGTTCCATGAACATTGTCCAAAATCATGTTTTAGGCCAAATCCACATTGCGACCAGATCAGCATATGACAGGAGACACTGTTTGAGTGTAACAAACGTGAAACATTTCTTTTAGCCTTTTCGCATGAAAACAGGGTCCAAAATCATGGGTTTTCGTTCAGCAGTTGGAAGTAGGAGGCGCGCTCTACAATAGGCAAGGGTTTTCAAGTCTGCAAGTACGTTTTCAGCTGAGTTCCATGAACATTGTCCAAAATCATGTTTTATCCAAAATCCACAATGCGACCAGTTCAGCATATGAGAGGAGACACTGTTTGAGTGTAACAAACGTGAAACATTTCTTTTAGCCTTTTTGCATGAAAACAGGGTCCAAAATCATGGGTTTTCATTCAGCAGTGGAAGTAGGAGGCGCGCTCTACAATAGGCAAGGGTTTTCAAGTCTGCAAGTACGTTTTAAGCTGAGTTCCATGAACATTGTCCAAAATCGTTTTATCCAAAATCCACAATGCGACCAGTTCAGCATATGAGAGGAGACACTGTTTGAGTGTAACAAACGTGAAACATTTCTTTTAGCCTTTTCGCATGAAAACAGGGTCCAAAATCATGGGTTTTCGTTCAGCAGTTGGAAGTAGGAGGCGCGCTCTACAATAGGCAAGGGTTTTCAAGTCTGCAAGTACGTTTTCAGCTGAGTTCCATGAACATTGTCCAAAATCATGTTTTATCCAAAATCCACAATGCGACCAGTTCAGCATATGAGAGGAGACACTGTTTGAGTGTAACAAACGTGAAACATTTCTTTTAGCCTTTTTGCATGAAAACAGGGTCCAAAATCATGGGTTTTCATTCAGCAGTGGAAGTAGGAGGCGCGCTCTACAATAGGCAAGGGTTTTCAAGTCTGCAAGTACGTTTTAAGCTGAGTTCCATGAACATTGTCCAAAATCGTTTTATCCAAAATCCACAATGCGACCAGTTCAGCATATGAGAGGAGACACTGTTTGAGTGTAACAAACGTGAAACATTTCTTTTAGCCTTTTCGCATGAAAACAGGGTCCAAAATCATGGGTTTTCGTTCAGCAGTGGAAGTAGGAGGCGCGCTCTACAATAGGCAAGGGTTTTCAAGTCTGCAAGTACGTTTTCAGCTGAGTTCCATGAACATTGTCCAAAATCATGTTTTAACCAAAATCCACAATGCGACCAGTTCAGCATATGAGAGGAGACACTGTTTGAGTGTAACAAACGTGAAACATTTCTTTTAGCCTTTTCGCATGAAAACAGGGTCCAAAATCATGGGTTTTCGTTCAGCAGTTGGAAGTAGGAGGCGCGCTCTACAATAGGCAAGGGTTTTCAAGTCTGCAAGTACGTTTTCAGCTGAGTTCCATGAACATTGTCCAAAATCATGTTTTATCCAAAATCCACAATGCGACCAGTTCAGCATATGAGAGGAGACACTGTTTGAGTGTAACAAACGTGAAACATTTCTTTTAGCCTTTTTGCATGAAAACAGGGTCCAAAATCATGGGTTTTCATTCAGCAGTGGAAGTAGGAGGCGCGCTCTACAATAGGCAAGGGTTTTCAAGTCTGCAAGTACGTTTTCAGCTGAGTTCCATGAACATTGTCCAAAATCATGTTTTATCCAAAATCCACAATGCGACCAGTTCAGCATATGAGAGGAGACACTGTTTGAGTGTAACAAACGTGAAACATTTCTTTTAGCCTTTTTGCATGAAAACAGGGTCCAAAATCATGGGTTTTCATTCAGCAGTGGAAGTAGGAGGCGCGCTCTACAATAGGCAAGGGTTTTCAAGTCTGCAAGTACGTTTTAAGCTGAGTTCCATGAACATTGTCCAAAATCGTTTTATCCAAAATCCACAATGCGACCAGTTCAGCATATGAGAGGAGACACTGTTTGAGTGTAACAAACGTGAAACATTTCTTTTAGCCTTTTCGCATGAAAACAGGGTCCAAAATCATGGGTTTTCGTTCAGCAGTTGGAAGTAGGAGGCGCGCTCTACAATAGGCAAGGGTTTTCAAGTCTGCAAGTACGTTTTCAGCTGAGTTCCATGAACATTGTCCAAAATCATGTTTTATCCAAAATCCACAATGCGACCAGTTCAGCATATGAGAGGAGACACTGTTTGAGTGTAACAAACGTGAAACATTTCTTTTAGCCTTTTTGCATGAAAACAGGGTCCAAAATCATGGGTTTTCATTCAGCAGTGGAAGTAGGAGGCGCGCTCTACAATAGGCAAGGGTTTTCAAGTCTGCAAGTACGTTTTAAGCTGAGTTCCATGAACATTGTCCAAAATCGTTTTATCCAAAATCCACAATGCGACCAGTTCAGCATATGAGAGGAGACACTGTTTGAGTGTAACAAACGTGAAACATTTCTTTTAGCCTTTTCGCATGAAAACAGGGTCCAAAATCATGGGTTTTCGTTCAGCAGTGGAAGTAGGAGGCGCGCTCTACAATAGGCAAGGGTTTTCAAGTCTGCAAGTACGTTTTCAGCTGAGTTCCATGAACATTGTCCAAAATCATGTTTTAACCAAAATCCACAATGCGACCAGTTCAGCATATGAGAGGAGACACTGTTTGAGTGTAACAAACGTGAAACATTTCTTTTAGCCTTTTTGCATGAAAACAGGGTCCAAAATCATGGGTTTTCGTTCAGCACTGGAAGTAGGAGGCGCGCTCTACAATAGGCAAGGGTTTTCAAGTCTGCAAGTACGTTTTAAGCTGAGTTCCATGAACATTGTCCAAAATCATGTTTTAGGCCAAATCCACATTGCGACCAGATCAGCATATGACAGGAGACACTGTTTGAGTGTAACAAACGTGAAACATTTCTTTTAGCCTTTTCGCATGAAAACAGGGTCCAAAATCATGGGTTTTCGTTCAGCAGTTGGAAGTAGGAGGCGCGCTCTACAATAGGCAAGGGTTTTCAAGTCTGCAAGTACGTTTTCAGCTGAGTTCCATGAACATTGTCCAAAATCATGTTTTATCCAAAATCCACAATGCGACCAGTTCAGCATATGAGAGGAGACACTGTTTGAGTGTAACAAACGTGAAACATTTCTTTTAGCCTTTTTGCATGAAAACAGGGTCCAAAATCATGGGTTTTCATTCAGCAGTGGAAGTAGGAGGCGCGCTCTACAATAGGCAAGGGTTTTCAAGTCTGCAAGTACGTTTTAAGCTGAGTTCCATGAACATTGTCCAAAATCGTTTTATCCAAAATCCACAATGCGACCAGTTCAGCATATGAGAGGAGACACTGTTTGAGTGTAACAAACGTGAAACATTTCTTTTAGCCTTTTCGCATGAAAACAGGGTCCAAAATCATGGGTTTTCGTTCAGCAGTTGGAAGTAGGAGGCGCGCTCTACAATAGGCAAGGGTTTTCAAGTCTGCAAGTACGTTTTCAGCTGAGTTCCATGAACATTGTCCAAAATCATGTTTTATCCAAAATCCACAATGCGACCAGTTCAGCATATGAGAGGAGACACTGTTTGAGTGTAACAAACGTGAAACATTTCTTTTAGCCTTTTTGCATGAAAACAGGGTCCAAAATCATGGGTTTTCATTCAGCAGTGGAAGTAGGAGGCGCGCTCTACAATAGGCAAGGGTTTTCAAGTCTGCAAGTACGTTTTAAGCTGAGTTCCATGAACATTGTCCAAAATCGTTTTATCCAAAATCCACAATGCGACCAGTTCAGCATATGAGAGGAGACACTGTTTGAGTGTAACAAACGTGAAACATTTCTTTTAGCCTTTTCGCATGAAAACAGGGTCCAAAATCATGGGTTTTCGTTCAGCAGTTGGAAGTAGGAGGCGCGCTCTACAATAGGCAAGGGTTTTCAAGTCTGCAAGTACGTTTTCAGCTGAGTTCCATGAACATTGTCCAAAATCATGTTTTATCCAAAATCCACAATGCGACCAGTTCAGCATATGAGAGGAGACACTGTTTGAGTGTAACAAACGTGAAACATTTCTTTTAGCCTTTTTGCATGAAAACAGGGTCCAAAATCATGGGTTTTCATTCAGCAGTGGAAGTAGGAGGCGCGCTCTACAATAGGCAAGGGTTTTCAAGTCTGCAAGTACGTTTTAAGCTGAGTTCCATGAACATTGTCCAAAATCGTTTTATCCAAAATCCACAATGCGACCAGTTCAGCATATGAGAGGAGACACTGTTTGAGTGTAACAAACGTGAAACATTTCTTTTAGCCTTTTCGCATGAAAACAGGGTCCAAAATCATGGGTTTTCGTTCAGCAGTGGAAGTAGGAGGCGCGCTCTACAATAGGCAAGGGTTTTCAAGTCTGCAAGTACGTTTTCAGCTGAGTTCCATGAACATTGTCCAAAATCATGTTTTAACCAAAATCCACAATGCGACCAGTTCAGCATATGAGAGGAGACACTGTTTGAGTGTAACAAACGTGAAACATTTCTTTTAGCCTTTTTGCATGAAAACAGGGTCCAAAATCATGGGTTTTCGTTCAGCACTGGAAGTAGGAGGCGCGCTCTACAATAGGCAAGGGTTTTCAAGTCTGCAAGTACGTTTTCAGCTGAGTTCCATGAACATTGTCCAAAATCATGTTTTATCCAAAATCCACAATGCGACCAGTTCAGCATATGAGAGGAGACACTGTTTGAGTGTAACAAACGTGAAACATTTCTTTTAGCCTTTTTGCATGAAAACAGGGTCCAAAATCATGGGTTTTCATTCAGCAGTGGAAGTAGGAGGCGCGCTCTACAATAGGCAAGGGTTTTCAAGTCTGCAAGTACGTTTTAAGCTGAGTTCCATGAACATTGTCCAAAATCGTTTTATCCAAAATCCACAATGCGACCAGTTCAGCATATGAGAGGAGACACTGTTTGAGTGTAACAAACGTGAAACATTTCTTTTAGCCTTTTCGCATGAAAACAGGGTCCAAAATCATGGGTTTTCGTTCAGCAGTGGAAGTAGGAGGCGCGCTCTACAATAGGCAAGGGTTTTCAAGTCTGCAAGTACGTTTTCAGCTGAGTTCCATGAACATTGTCCAAAATCATGTTTTAACCAAAATCCACAATGCGACCAGTTCAGCATATGAGAGGAGACACTGTTTGAGTGTAACAAACGTGAAACATTTCTTTTAGCCTTTTTGCATGAAAACAGGGTCCAAAATCATGGGTTTTCGTTCAGCACTGGAAGTAGGAGGCGCGCTCTACAATAGGCAAGGGTTTTCAAGTCTGCAAGTACGTTTTAAGCTGAGTTCCATGAACATTGTCCAAAATCATGTTTTAGGCCAAATCCACATTGCGACCAGATCAGCATATGACAGGAGACACTGTTTGAGTGTAACAAACGTGAAACATTTCTTTTAGCCTTTTCGCATGAAAACAGGGTCCAAAATCATGGGTTTTCGTTCAGCAGTTGGAAGTAGGAGGCGCGCTCTACAATAGGCAAGGGTTTTCAAGTCTGCAAGTACGTTTTCAGCTGAGTTCCATGAACATTGTCCAAAATCATGTTTTATCCAAAATCCACAATGCGACCAGTTCAGCATATGAGAGGAGACACTGTTTGAGTGTAACAAACGTGAAACATTTCTTTTAGCCTTTTTGCATGAAAACAGGGTCCAAAATCATGGGTTTTCATTCAGCAGTGGAAGTAGGAGGCGCGCTCTACAATAGGCAAGGGTTTTCAAGTCTGCAAGTACGTTTTAAGCTGAGTTCCATGAACATTGTCCAAAATCGTTTTATCCAAAATCCACAATGCGACCAGTTCAGCATATGAGAGGAGACACTGTTTGAGTGTAACAAACGTGAAACATTTCTTTTAGCCTTTTCGCATGAAAACAGGGTCCAAAATCATGGGTTTTCGTTCAGCAGTTGGAAGTAGGAGGCGCGCTCTACAATAGGCAAGGGTTTTCAAGTCTGCAAGTACGTTTTCAGCTGAGTTCCATGAACATTGTCCAAAATCGTTTTATCCAAAATCCACAATGCGACCAGTTCAGCATATGAGAGGAGACACTGTTTGAGTGTAACAAACGTGAAACATTTCTTTTAGCCTTTTCGCATGAAAACAGGGTCCAAAATCATGGGTTTTCGTTCAGCAGTGGAAGTAGGAGGCGCGCTCTACAATAGGCAAGGGTTTTCAAGTCTGCAAGTACGTTTTCAGCTGAGTTCCATGAACATTGTCCAAAATCATGTTTTAACCAAAATCCACAATGCGACCAGTTCAGCATATGAGAGGAGACACTGTTTGAGTGTAACAAACGTGAAACATTTCTTTTAGCCTTTTTGCATGAAAACAGGGTCCAAAATCATGGGTTTTCGTTCAGCACTGGAAGTAGGAGGCGCGCTCTACAATAGGCAAGGGTTTTCAAGTCTGCAAGTACGTTTTAAGCTGAGTTCCATGAACATTGTCCAAAATCATGTTTTAGGCCAAATCCACATTGCGACCAGATCAGCATATGACAGGAGACACTGTTTGAGTGTAACAAACGTGAAACATTTCTTTTAGCCTTTTCGCATGAAAACAGGGTCCAAAATCATGGGTTTTCGTTCAGCAGTTGGAAGTAGGAGGCGCGCTCTACAATAGGCAAGGGTTTTCAAGTCTGCAAGTACGTTTTCAGCTGAGTTCCATGAACATTGTCCAAAATCATGTTTTATCCAAAATCCACAATGCGACCAGTTCAGCATATGAGAGGAGACACTGTTTGAGTGTAACAAACGTGAAACATTTCTTTTAGCCTTTTTGCATGAAAACAGGGTCCAAAATCATGGGTTTTCATTCAGCAGTGGAAGTAGGAGGCGCGCTCTACAATAGGCAAGGGTTTTCAAGTCTGCAAGTACGTTTTAAGCTGAGTTCCATGAACATTGTCCAAAATCGTTTTATCCAAAATCCACAATGCGACCAGTTCAGCATATGAGAGGAGACACTGTTTGAGTGTAACAAACGTGAAACATTTCTTTTAGCCTTTTCGCATGAAAACAGGGTCCAAAATCATGGGTTTTCGTTCAGCAGTTGGAAGTAGGAGGCGCGCTCTACAATAGGCAAGGGTTTTCAAGTCTGCAAGTACGTTTTCAGCTGAGTTCCATGAACATTGTCCAAAATCATGTTTTATCCAAAATCCACAATGCGACCAGTTCAGCATATGAGAGGAGACACTGTTTGAGTGTAACAAACGTGAAACATTTCTTTTAGCCTTTTTGCATGAAAACAGGGTCCAAAATCATGGGTTTTCATTCAGCAGTGGAAGTAGGAGGCGCGCTCTACAATAGGCAAGGGTTTTCAAGTCTGCAAGTACGTTTTAAGCTGAGTTCCATGAACATTGTCCAAAATCGTTTTATCCAAAATCCACAATGCGACCAGTTCAGCATATGAGAGGAGACACTGTTTGAGTGTAACAAACGTGAAACATTTCTTTTAGCCTTTTCGCATGAAAACAGGGTCCAAAATCATGGGTTTTCGTTCAGCAGTGGAAGTAGGAGGCGCGCTCTACAATAGGCAAGGGTTTTCAAGTCTGCAAGTACGTTTTCAGCTGAGTTCCATGAACATTGTCCAAAATCATGTTTTAACCAAAATCCACAATGCGACCAGTTCAGCATATGAGAGGAGACACTGTTTGAGTGTAACAAACGTGAAACATTTCTTTTAGCCTTTTTGCATGAAAACAGGGTCCAAAATCATGGGTTTTCGTTCAGCACTGGAAGTAGGAGGCGCGCTCTACAATAGGCAAGGGTTTTCAAGTCTGCAAGTACGTTTTAAGCTGAGTTCCATGAACATTGTCCAAAATCATGTTTTAGGCCAAATCCACATTGCGACCAGATCAGCATATGACAGGAGACACTGTTTGAGTGTAACAAACGTGAAACATTTCTTTTAGCCTTTTCGCATGAAAACAGGGTCCAAAATCATGGGTTTTCGTTCAGCAGTTGGAAGTAGGAGGCGCGCTCTACAATAGGCAAGGGTTTTCAAGTCTGCAAGTACGTTTTCAGCTGAGTTCCATGAACATTGTCCAAAATCATGTTTTATCCAAAATCCACAATGCGACCAGTTCAGCATATGAGAGGAGACACTGTTTGAGTGTAACAAACGTGAAACATTTCTTTTAGCCTTTTTGCATGAAAACAGGGTCCAAAATCATGGGTTTTCATTCAGCAGTGGAAGTAGGAGGCGCGCTCTACAATAGGCAAGGGTTTTCAAGTCTGCAAGTACGTTTTAAGCTGAGTTCCATGAACATTGTCCAAAATCGTTTTATCCAAAATCCACAATGCGACCAGTTCAGCATATGAGAGGAGACACTGTTTGAGTGTAACAAACGTGAAACATTTCTTTTAGCCTTTTCGCATGAAAACAGGGTCCAAAATCATGGGTTTTCGTTCAGCAGTTGGAAGTAGGAGGCGCGCTCTACAATAGGCAAGGGTTTTCAAGTCTGCAAGTACGTTTTCAGCTGAGTTCCATGAACATTGTCCAAAATCATGTTTTATCCAAAATCCACAATGCGACCAGTTCAGCATATGAGAGGAGACACTGTTTGAGTGTAACAAACGTGAAACATTTCTTTTAGCCTTTTTGCATGAAAACAGGGTCCAAAATCATGGGTTTTCATTCAGCAGTGGAAGTAGGAGGCGCGCTCTACAATAGGCAAGGGTTTTCAAGTCTGCAAGTACGTTTTAAGCTGAGTTCCATGAACATTGTCCAAAATCGTTTTATCCAAAATCCACAATGCGACCAGTTCAGCATATGAGAGGAGACACTGTTTGAGTGTAACAAACGTGAAACATTTCTTTTAGCCTTTTCGCATGAAAACAGGGTCCAAAATCATGGGTTTTCGTTCAGCAGTTGGAAGTAGGAGGCGCGCTCTACAATAGGCAAGGGTTTTCAAGTCTGCAAGTACGTTTTCAGCTGAGTTCCATGAACATTGTCCAAAATCATGTTTTATCCAAAATCCACAATGCGACCAGTTCAGCATATGAGAGGAGACACTGTTTGAGTGTAACAAACGTGAAACATTTCTTTTAGCCTTTTTGCATGAAAACAGGGTCCAAAATCATGGGTTTTCATTCAGCAGTGGAAGTAGGAGGCGCGCTCTACAATAGGCAAGGGTTTTCAAGTCTGCAAGTACGTTTTAAGCTGAGTTCCATGAACATTGTCCAAAATCGTTTTATCCAAAATCCACAATGCGACCAGTTCAGCATATGAGAGGAGACACTGTTTGAGTGTAACAAACGTGAAACATTTCTTTTAGCCTTTTCGCATGAAAACAGGGTCCAAAATCATGGGTTTTCGTTCAGCAGTGGAAGTAGGAGGCGCGCTCTACAATAGGCAAGGGTTTTCAAGTCTGCAAGTACGTTTTCAGCTGAGTTCCATGAACATTGTCCAAAATCATGTTTTAACCAAAATCCACAATGCGACCAGTTCAGCATATGAGAGGAGACACTGTTTGAGTGTAACAAACGTGAAACATTTCTTTTAGCCTTTTTGCATGAAAACAGGGTCCAAAATCATGGGTTTTCGTTCAGCACTGGAAGTAGGAGGCGCGCTCTACAATAGGCAAGGGTTTTCAAGTCTGCAAGTACGTTTTAAGCTGAGTTCCATGAACATTGTCCAAAATCATGTTTTAGGCCAAATCCACATTGCGACCAGATCAGCATATGACAGGAGACACTGTTTGAGTGTAACAAACGTGAAACATTTCTTTTAGCCTTTTCGCATGAAAACAGGGTCCAAAATCATGGGTTTTCGTTCAGCAGTTGGAAGTAGGAGGCGCGCTCTACAATAGGCAAGGGTTTTCAAGTCTGCAAGTACGTTTTCAGCTGAGTTCCATGAACATTGTCCAAAATCATGTTTTATCCAAAATCCACAATGCGACCAGTTCAGCATATGAGAGGAGACACTGTTTGAGTGTAACAAACGTGAAACATTTCTTTTAGCCTTTTTGCATGAAAACAGGGTCCAAAATCATGGGTTTTCATTCAGCAGTGGAAGTAGGAGGCGCGCTCTACAATAGGCAAGGGTTTTCAAGTCTGCAAGTACGTTTTAAGCTGAGTTCCATGAACATTGTCCAAAATCGTTTTATCCAAAATCCACAATGCGACCAGTTCAGCATATGAGAGGAGACACTGTTTGAGTGTAACAAACGTGAAACATTTCTTTTAGCCTTTTCGCATGAAAACAGGGTCCAAAATCATGGGTTTTCGTTCAGCAGTTGGAAGTAGGAGGCGCGCTCTACAATAGGCAAGGGTTTTCAAGTCTGCAAGTACGTTTTCAGCTGAGTTCCATGAACATTGTCCAAAATCATGTTTTATCCAAAATCCACAATGCGACCAGTTCAGCATATGAGAGGAGACACTGTTTGAGTGTAACAAACGTGAAACATTTCTTTTAGCCTTTTTGCATGAAAACAGGGTCCAAAATCATGGGTTTTCATTCAGCAGTGGAAGTAGGAGGCGCGCTCTACAATAGGCAAGGGTTTTCAAGTCTGCAAGTACGTTTTAAGCTGAGTTCCATGAACATTGTCCAAAATCGTTTTATCCAAAATCCACAATGCGACCAGTTCAGCATATGAGAGGAGACACTGTTTGAGTGTAACAAACGTGAAACATTTCTTTTAGCCTTTTCGCATGAAAACAGGGTCCAAAATCATGGGTTTTCGTTCAGCAGTGGAAGTAGGAGGCGCGCTCTACAATAGGCAAGGGTTTTCAAGTCTGCAAGTACGTTTTCAGCTGAGTTCCATGAACATTGTCCAAAATCATGTTTTAACCAAAATCCACAATGCGACCAGTTCAGCATATGAGAGGAGACACTGTTTGAGTGTAACAAACGTGAAACATTTCTTTTAGCCTTTTCGCATGAAAACAGGGTCCAAAATCATGGGTTTTCGTTCAGCAGTTGGAAGTAGGAGGCGCGCTCTACAATAGGCAAGGGTTTTCAAGTCTGCAAGTACGTTTTCAGCTGAGTTCCATGAACATTGTCCAAAATCATGTTTTATCCAAAATCCACAATGCGACCAGTTCAGCATATGAGAGGAGACACTGTTTGAGTGTAACAAACGTGAAACATTTCTTTTAGCCTTTTTGCATGAAAACAGGGTCCAAAATCATGGGTTTTCATTCAGCAGTGGAAGTAGGAGGCGCGCTCTACAATAGGCAAGGGTTTTCAAGTCTGCAAGTACGTTTTAAGCTGAGTTCCATGAACATTGTCCAAAATCGTTTTATCCAAAATCCACAATGCGACCAGTTCAGCATATGAGAGGAGACACTGTTTGAGTGTAACAAACGTGAAACATTTCTTTTAGCCTTTTCGCATGAAAACAGGGTCCAAAATCATGGGTTTTCGTTCAGCAGTGGAAGTAGGAGGCGCGCTCTACAATAGGCAAGGGTTTTCAAGTCTGCAAGTACGTTTTCAGCTGAGTTCCATGAACATTGTCCAAAATCATGTTTTAACCAAAATCCACAATGCGACCAGTTCAGCATATGAGAGGAGACACTGTTTGAGTGTAACAAACGTGAAACATTTCTTTTAGCCTTTTCGCATGAAAACAGGGTCCAAAATCATGGGTTTTCGTTCAGCAGTTGGAAGTAGGAGGCGCGCTCTACAATAGGCAAGGGTTTTCAAGTCTGCAAGTACGTTTTCAGCTGAGTTCCATGAACATTGTCCAAAATCATGTTTTATCCAAAATCCACAATGCGACCAGTTCAGCATATGAGAGGAGACACTGTTTGAGTGTAACAAACGTGAAACATTTCTTTTAGCCTTTTTGCATGAAAACAGGGTCCAAAATCATGGGTTTTCATTCAGCAGTGGAAGTAGGAGGCGCGCTCTACAATAGGCAAGGGTTTTCAAGTCTGCAAGTACGTTTTCAGCTGAGTTCCATGAACATTGTCCAAAATCATGTTTTAACCAAAATCCACAATGCGACCAGTTCAGCATATGAGAGGAGACACTGTTTGAGTGTAACAAACGTGAAACATTTCTTTTAGCCTTTTTGCATGAAAACAGGGTCC
>NW_028164070.1:0-87500 GCF_964263955.1 Coregonus lavaretus
ACTACCACTACCCTACTAGTTCAGTACTCTATATTATCCACTACCACTACCCTACTAGTTCAGTACTCTATATTACCACTACCACTACCCTACTAGTTCAGTACTCTATATTATCACTACCCTACTAGTTCAGTACTCTATATTATCACTACCACTACCCTACTAGTTCCTATTACCTACCACTACCCTACTAGTTCAGTACTCTATATTACCACTACCACTACCCTACTAGTTCAGTACTCTATATTACCACTACCACTACCCTACTAGTCAGTACTCTATATTACCACTACCACTACCCTACTAGTTCAGTACTCTATATTATCACTACCACTACCCTACTAGTTCAGTACTCTATATTATCACTACCACTACCCTACTAGTTCAGTACTCTATATTATCACTACCACTACCCTACTAGTTCAGTACTCTATATTATCACTACCCTACTAGTTCAGTACTCTATATTATCACTACCACTACCCTACTAGTTCAGTACTCTATATTACCACTATCACTACCCTACTAGTTCAGTACTCTATATTATCACTACCACTACCCTACTAGTTACTATATCACCCTACTATTCAGTACTCTATATTATCACTACCCTACTAGTTCAGTACTCTATATTACCACTACCACTACCCTACTAGTTCAGTACTCTATATTACCACTACCACTACCCTACTAGTTCAGTACTCTATATTACCACTACCACTACCCTACTAGTTCAGTACTCTATATTAACTACCACTACCCTACTAGTTCAGTACTCTATATTACACTACCACTACCCTACTAGTTCAGTACTCTATATTACCACTACCACTACCCTACTAGTTCAGTACTCTATATCTACCACTACCCTACTAGTTCAGTACTCTATATTATCACTACCACTACCCTACTAGTTCAGTACTCTATATTATCTCTACCACTACCCTACTAGTTCAGTACTCTATATTATCACTACCCTACTAGTTCAGTACTCTATATTATCACTACCACTACCCTACTAGTTCAGTACTCTATATTATCACTACCACTACCCTACTAGTTCAGTACTCTATATTACCACTACCACTACCCTACTAGTTCAGTACTCTATATTACCACTACCCTACTAGTTCAGTACTCTATATTACCACTACCACTACCCTACTAGTTCAGTACTCTATATTATCACTACCCTACTAGTTCAGTACTCTATATTACCACTACCACTACCCTACTAGTTCAGTACTCTATATTACCACTACCACTACCCTACTAGTTCAGTACTCTATATTACCACTACCACTACCCTACTAGTTCAGTACTCTATATTATCACTACCCTACTAGTTCAGTACTCTATATTATCACTACCACTACCCTACTAGTTCAGTACTCTATATTACCACTACCCTACCTAGTTCAGTACTCTATATTATCACTACCCTACTAGTTCAGTACTCTATATTACCAAATACCACTACCCTACTAGTTCAGTACTCTATATTATCACTACCCTACTAGTTCAGTACTCTATATTACCACTACCACTACCCTACTAGTTCAGTACTCTATATTATCACTACCACTACCCTACTAGTTCAGTACTCTATATTTACCACTACCCTACTAGTTCAGTACTCTATATTACCACTACCACTACCCTACTAGTTCAGTACTCTATATTACCACTAACCACACCCTACACTAGTTCAGTACTCTATATTACCACTACCACTACCCTACTAGTTCAGTACTCTATATTACCACTACCACTACCCTACTAGTTCAGTACTCTATATTATCACTACCACTACCCTACTAGTTCAGTACTCTATATTATCACTACCACTACCCTACTAGTTCAGTACTCTATATTATCACTACCACTACCCTACTAGTTCAGTACTCTATATTATCACTACCCTACTAGTTCAGTACTCTATATTATCACTACCACTACCCTACTAGTTCAGTACTCTATATTATCACTACCACTACCCTACTAGTTCAGTACTCTATATTATCACTACCACTACCCTACTAGTTCAGTACTCTATATTATCACTACCCTACTAGTTCAGTACTCTATATTACCACTACCACTACCCTACTAGTTCAGTACTCTATATTACCACTACCACTACCCTACTAGTTCAGTACTCTATATTACCACTACCACTACCCTACTAGTTCAGTACTCTATATTAAGACTACCACTACCCTACTAGTTCAGTACTCTATATTATCACTACCACTACCCTACTAGTTCAGTACTCTATATTATCACTACCACTACCCTACTAGTTCAGTACTCTATATTATCACTACCACTACCCTACTAGTTCAGTACTCTATATTACCACTACCACTACCCTACTAGTTCAGTACTCTATATTATCACTACCACTACCCTACTAGTTCAGTACTCTATATTACTCACTACCCTACTAGTTCAGTACTCTATATTATCACTACCACTACCCTACTAGTTCAGTACTCTATATTATCACTACCACTACCCTACTAGTTCAGTACTCTATATTACCACTACCACTACCCTACTAGTTCAGTACTCTATATTTACCATACCACTACCCTACTAGTTCAGTACTCTATATTACCACTACCACTACCCTACTAGTTCAGTACTCTATATTATCACTACCCTACTAGTTCAGTACTCTATATTACCACTACCACTACCCTACTAGTTCAGTACTCTATATTACCACTACCACTACCCTACTAGTTCAGTACTCTATATTACCACTACCACTACCCTACTAGTTCAGTACTCTATATTATCACTACCCTACTAGTTCAGTACTCTATATTATCACTACCACTACCCTACTAGTTCAGTACTCTATATTACCACTACCCTACTAGTTCAGTACTCTATATTTCCTCTATCACTACTACCCTACTAGTTCAGTACTCTATATTACCACTACCACTACCTACTAGTTCAGTACTCTATATTACCATACCACTACCATACCTACTAGTTCAGTACTCTATATTACCACTACCACTACCCTACTAGTTCAGTACTCTATATTATCACTACCACTACCCTACTAGTTCAGTACTCTATATTATCACTACCACTACCCTACTAGTTCAGTACTCTATATTACCACTACCACTACCCTACTAGTTCAGTACTCTATATTACCACTACCCTACTAGTTCAGTACTCTATATTATCACTACCACTACCCTACTAGTTCAGTACTCTATATTACCACTACCACTACCCTACTAGTTCAGTACTCTATATTATCACTACCACTACCCTACTAGTTCAGTACTCTATATTACCACTCTACCCTACTAGTTCAGTACTCTATATTATCACTACCACTACCCTACTAGTTCAGTACTCTATATTATCACTACCACTACCCTACTAGTTCAGTACTCTATATTATCACTACCACTACCCTACTAGTTCAGTACTCTATATTATCACTACCACTACCCTACTAGTTCAGTACTCTATATTATCACTACCACTACCCTACTAGTTCAGTACTCTATATTACCACTACCACTACCCTACTAGTTCAGTACTCTATATTATCACTACCACTACCCTACTAGTTCAGTACTCTATATTATCACTACCACTACCCTACTAGTTCAGTACTCTATATTACCACTACCACTACCCTACTAGTTCAGTACTCTATATTACCACTACCCTACTAGTTCAGTACTCTATATTATCACTACCACTACCCTACTAGTTCAGTACTCTATATTATCACTACCACTACCCTACTAGTTCAGTACTCTATATTATCACTACCACTACCCTACTAGTTCAGTACTCTATATTATCACTACCACTACCCTACTAGTTCAGTACTCTATAATTACACTACCACTACCCTACTAGTTCAGTACTCTATATTATCACTACCACTACCCTACTAGTTCAGTACTCTATATTACCACTACCACTACCCTACTAGTTCAGTACTCTATATTACCACTACCACTACCCTACTAGTTCAGTACTCTATATTATCACTACCACTACCCTACTAGTTCAGTACTCTATATTACCACTACCACTACCCTACTAGTTCAGTACTCTATATCACTACCACTACCTACCTACTAGTTCAGTACTCTATATTATCACTACCACTACCCTACTAGTTCAGTACTCTATATTATCACTACCACTACCCTACTAGTTCAGTACTCTATATTACCACTACCCTACTAGTTCAGTACTCTATATTCACTACCACTACCCTACTAGTTCAGTACTCTATATTATCACTACCACTACCCTACTAGTTCAGTACTCTATATTACCACTACCACTACCCTACTAGTTCAGTACTCTATATTACCACTACCACTACCCTACTAGTTCAGTACTCTATATTATCACTACCCTACTAGTTCAGTACTCTATATTACCACTACCACTACCCTACTAGTTCAGTACTCTATATTACCACTACCACTACCCTACTAGTTCAGTACTCTATATTACCACTACCACTACCCTACTAGTTCAGTACTCTATATTACCACTACTACCCTACTAGTTCAGTACTCTATATTATCACTACCACTACCCTACTAGTTCAGTACTCTATATTATCACTACCACTACCCTACTAGTTCAGTACTCTATATTACCACTACCACTACCCTACTAGTTCAGTACTCTATATTACCACTACCACTACCCTACTAGTTCAGTACTCTATATTACCACTACCACTACCCTACTAGTTCAGTACTCTATATTACCACTACCACTACCCTACTAGTTCAGTACTCTATATTATCACTACCACTACCCTACTAGTTCAGTACTCTATATTACCACTACCCTACTAGTTCAGTACTCTATATTATCACTACCACTACCCTACTAGTTCAGTACTCTATATTCATCCTACCACTACCCTACTAGTTCAGTACTCTATATTATCACTACCACTACCCTACTAGTTCAGTACTCTATATTATCACTACCACTACCCTACTAGTTCAGTACTCTATATTACCACTACCACTACCCTACTAGTTCAGTACTCTATATTACCACTACCACTACCCTACTAGTTCAGTACTCTATATTACCACTACACTACCCTACTAGTTCAGTACTCTATATTATCACTACCACTACCCTACTAGTTCAGTACTCTATATTATCACTACCACTACCCTACTAGTTCAGTACTCTATATTATCACTACCACTACCCTACTAGTTCAGTACTCTATATTACCACTACCACTACCCTACTAGTTCAGTACTCTATATTATCACTACCACTACCCTACTAGTTCAGTACTCTATATTATCACTACCCTACTAGTTCAGTACTCTATATTATCACTACCACTACCCTACTAGTTCAGTACTCTATATTATCACTACCACTACCCTACTAGTTCAGTACTCTATATTATCACTACCACTACCCTACTAGTTCAGTACTCTATATTATCACTACCACTACCCTACTAGTTCAGTACTCTATATTACCACTACCACTACCCTACTAGTTCAGTACTCTATTTAATCACTACCACTACCCTACTAGTTCAGTACTCTATATTATCACTACCACTACCCTACTAGTTCAGTACTCTATATTACCACTACCACTACCCTACTAGTTCAGTACTCTATATTACCACTACCCTACTAGTTCAGTACTCTATATTACCACTACCACTACCCTACTAGTTCAGTACTCTATATTATCACTACCACTACCCTACTAGTTCAGTACTCTATATTATCACTACCACTACCCTACTAGTTCAGTACTCTATATTATCACTACCACTACCCTACTAGTTCAGTACTCTATATTATCACTACCACTACCCTACTAGTTCAGTACTCTATATTATCACTACCCTACTAGTTCAGTACTCTATATTATCACTACCACTACCCTACTAGTTCAGTACTCTATATTACCACTACCACTACCCTACTAGTTCAGTACTCTATATTACCACTACCCTACTAGTTCAGTACTCTATATTATCACTACCACTACCCTACTAGTTCAGTACTCTATATTACCACTACCACTACCCTACTAGTTCAGTACTCTATATTATCACTACCACTACCCTACTAGTTCAGTACTCTATATTATCACTACCACTACCCTACTAGTTCAGTACTCTATATTACCACTACCACTACCCTACTAGTTCAGTACTCTATATTATCACTACCCTACTAGTTCAGTACTCTATATTATCACTACCACTACCCTACTAGTTCAGTACTCTATTATAACTACCACTACCCTACTAGTTCAGTACTCTATATTATCACTACCATACCTACTAGTTCAGTACTCTATATTTACACTACCACTACCCTACTAGTTCAGTACTCTATATTACCACTACCACTACCCTACTAGTTCAGTACTCTATATTATCACTACCACTACCCTACTAGTTCAGTACTCTATATTACCACTACCACTACCCTACTAGTTCAGTACTCTATATTATCACTACCCTACTAGTTCAGTACTCTATATTACCACTACCACTACCCTACTAGTTCAGTACTCTATATTATCACTACCACTACCCTACTAGTTCAGTACTCTATATTACCACTACCACTACCCTACTAGTTCAGTACTCTATATTATCACTACCACTACCCTACTAGTTCAGTACTCTATATTACCACTACCACTACCCTACTAGTTCAGTACTCTATATTATCACTACCACTACCCTACTAGTTCAGTACTCTATATTACCACTACCCTACTAGTTCAGTACTCTATATTACCACTACCACTACCCTACTAGTTCAGTACTCTATATTATCACTACCACTACCCTACTAGTTCAGTACTCTATATTATCACTACCACTACCCTACTAGTTCAGTACTCTATATTATCACTACCACTACCCTACTAGTTCAGTACTCTATATTACCACTACCACTACCCTACTAGTTCAGTACTCTATATTATCACTACCACTACCCTACTAGTTCAGTACTCTATATTATCACTACCACTACCCTACTAGTTCAGTACTCTATATTACCACTACCACTACCCTACTAGTTCAGTACTCTATATTATCACTACCACTACCCTACTAGTTCAGTACTCTATATTACCACTACCACTACCCTACTAGTTCAGTACTCTATATTATCACTACCACTACCCTACTAGTTCAGTACTCTATATTATCACTACCACTACCCTACTAGTTCAGTACTCTATATTACCACTACCCCTACTAGTTCAGTACTCTATATTATCACTACCACTACCCTACTAGTTCAGTACTCTATATTATCACTACCACTACCCTACTAGTTCAGTACTCTATATTACCACTACCCTACTAGTTCAGTACTCTATATTATCACTACCACTACCCTACTAGTTCAGTACTCTATATTATCACTACCACTACCCTACTAGTTCAGTACTCTATATTACTCCACTACCCTACTAGTTCAGTACTCTATATTATCACTACCACTACCCTACTAGTTCAGTACTCTATATTATCACTACCACTACCCTACTAGTTCAGTACTCTATATTACCACTACCCTACTAGTTCAGTACTCTATATTATCACTACCACTACCCTACTAGTTCAGTACTCTATATTCACTCACTACCCTACTAGTTCAGTACTCTATATTACCACTACCACTACCCTACTAGTTCAGTACTCTATATTACCACTACCACTACCCTACTAGTTCAGTACTCTATATTACCACTACCCTACTAGTTCAGTACTCTATATTATCACTACCACTACCCTACTAGTTCAGTACTCTATATTACCACTACCACTACCCTACTAGTTCAGTACTCTATATTATCACTACCCTACTAGTTCAGTACTCTATATTATCACTACCACTACCCTACTAGTTCAGTACTCTATATTAACCACTACCCTACTCTACTAAGTTCAGTACTCTATATTATCACTACCCTACTAGTTCAGTACTCTATATTACCACTACCCTACTAGTTCAGTACTCTATATTACCACTACCACTACCCTACTAGTTCAGTACTCTATATTATCACTACCACTACCCTACTAGTTCAGTACTCTATATTATCACTACCCTACTAGTTCAGTACTCTATATTATCACTACCACTACCCTACTAGTTCAGTACTCTATATTATCACTACCACTACCCTACTAGTTCAGTACTCTATATTATACCAACTACCACTACCCTACTAGTTCAGTACTCTATATTATCCACTACCCTACTAGTTCAGTACTCTATATTACCACTACCACTACCCTACTAGTTCAGTACTCTATATTATCACTACCACTACCCTACTAGTTCAGTACTCTATATTACCACTACCACTACCCTACTAGTTCAGTACTCTATATTATCACTACCACTACCCTACTAGTTCAGTACTCTATATTACCACTACCACTACCCTACTAGTTCAGTACTCTATATTATCACTACCACTACCCTACTAGTTCAGTACTCTATATTACCACTACCCAGTACTCTATATTACCACTACCACTACCCTACTAGTTCAGTACTCTATATTATCACTACCACTACCCTACTAGTTCAGTACTCTATATTATCACTACCACTACCCTACTAGTTCAGTACTCTATATTATCACTACCACTACCCTACTAGTTCAGTACTCTATATTACCACTACCACTACCCTACTAGTTCAGTACTCTATATTATCACTACCACTACCCTACTAGTTCAGTACTCTATATTATCACTACCACTACCCTACTAGTTCAGTACTCTATATTACCACTACCACTACCCTACTAGTTCAGTACTCTATATTATCACTACCACTACCCTACTAGTTCAGTACTCTATATTACCACTACCACTACCCTACTAGTTCAGTACTCTATATTATCACTACCACTACCCTACTAGTTCAGTACTCTATATTACCACTACCACTACCCTACTAGTTCAGTACTCTATATTACCACTACCACTACCCTACTAGTTCAGTACTCTATATTATCACTACCACTACCCTACTAGTTCAGTACTCTATATTACACTACCACTACCCTACTAGTTCAGTACTTTATATTACCACTACCCTACTAGTTCAGTACTCTATATTACACTACCCTACTAGTTCAGTACTATATTACCACTCCTACTAGTTCAGTACTCTATATTATCACTACCACTACCCTACTAGTTCAGTACTCTATATTACCACTACCACTACCCTACTAGTTCAGTACTCTATATTACCACTCCCACTACCCTACTAGTTCAGTACTCTATATTATCACTACCACTACCCTACTAGTTCAGTACTCTATATTACCACTACCACTACCCTACTAGTTCAGTACTCTATATTATCACTACCACTACCCTACTAGTTCAGTACTCTATATTATCACTACCACTACCCTACTAGTTCAGTACTCTATATTACCACTACCACTACCCTACTAGTTCAGTACTCTATATTATCACTACCACTACCCTACTAGTTCAGTACTCTATATTATCACTACCACTACCCTACTAGTTCAGTACTCTATATTACCACTACCACTACCCTACTAGTTCAGTACTCTATATTATCACTACCACTACCCTACTAGTTCAGTACTCTATATTATCACTACCACTACCCTACTAGTTCAGTACTCTATATTATCACTACCACTACCCTACTAGTTCAGTACTCTATATTATCACTACCCCTACTAGTTCAGTACTCTATATTATCACTACCACTACCCTACTAGTTCAGTACTCTATATTATCACTACCACTACCCTACTAGTTCAGTACTCTATATTACCACTACCACTACCCTACTAGTTCAGTACTCTATATTACCACTACCCTACTAGTTCAGTACTCTATATTATCACTACCACTACCCTACTAGTTCAGTACTCTATATTATCACTACCACTACCCTACTAGTTCAGTACTCTATATTTATTCACTACCACTACCCTACTAGTTCAGTACTCTATATTATCACTACCACTACCCTACTAGTTCAGTACTCTATATTATCACTACCACTACCCTACTAGTTCAGTACTCTATATTACCACTACCACTACCCTACTAGTTCAGTACTCTATATTACCACTACCACTACCCTACTAGTTCAGTACTCTATATTATCACTACCACCCTACTAGTTCAGTACTCTATATTATCACTACCACTACCCTACTAGTTCAGTACTCTATATTATCACTACCACTACCCTACTAGTTCAGTACTCTATATTACCACTACCACTACCCTACTAGTTCAGTACTCTATATTATCACCACTACCCTACTAGTTCAGTACTCTATATTATCACTACCACTACCCTACTAGTTCAGTACTCTATATTATCACTACCCTACTAGTTCAGTACTCTATATTATCACTACCCTACTAGTTCAGTACTCTATATTATCACTACCACTACCCTACTAGTTCAGTACTCTATATTATCACTACCACTACCCTACTAGTTCAGTACTCTATATTATCACTACCACTACCCTACTAGTTCAGTACTCTATATTACCACTACCACTACCCTACTAGTTCAGTACTCTATATTACCACTACCACTACCCTACTAGTTCAGTACTCTATATTATCACTACCACTACCCTACTAGTTCAGTACTCTATATTACCACTACCCTACTAGTTCAGTACTCTATATTATCACTACCACTACCCTACTAGTTCAGTACTCTATATTATCACTACCACTACCCTACTAGTTCAGTACTCTATATTATCACTACCACTACCCTACTAGTTCAGTACTCTATATTACCACTACCCTACTAGTTCAGTACTCTATATTACCACTACCACTACCCTACTAGTTCAGTACTCTATATTATCACTACCCTACTAGTTCAGTACTCTATATTACCACTACCCTACTAGTTCAGTACTCTATATTACCACTACCACTACCCTACTAGTTCAGTACTCTATATTATCACTACCACTACCCTACTAGTTCAGTACTCTATATTACCACTACCCTACTAGTTCAGTACTCTATATTACCACTACCACTACCCTACTAGTTCAGTACTCTATATTATCACTACCAACCTACTAGTTCAGTACTCTATATTATCACTACCCTACTAGTTCAGTACTCTATATTATCACTACCACTACCCTACTAGTTCAGTACTCTATATTATCACTACCACTACCCTACTAGTTCAGTACTCTATATTATCACTACCCTACTAGTTCAGTACTCTATATTACCACTACCACTACCCTACTAGTTCAGTACTCTATATTATCACTACCACTACCCTACTAGTTCAGTACTCTATATTATCACTACCACTACCCTACTAGTTCAGTACTCTATATTACCACTACCACTACCCTACTAGTTCAGTACTCTATATTACCACTACCACTACCCTACTAGTTCAGTACTCTATATTATCACTACCACTACCCTACTAGTTCAGTACTCTATATTACCACTACCCTACTAGTTCAGTACTCTATATTATCACTACCACTACCCTACTAGTTCAGTACTCTATATTATCACTACCACTACCCTACTAGTTCAGTACTCTATATTATCACTACCACTACCCTACTAGTTCAGTACTCTATATTACCACTACCCTACTAGTTCAGTACTCTATATTCCCACTACCACTACCCTACTAGTTCAGTACTCTATATTATCACTACCACTACCCTACTAGTTCAGTACTCTATATTACCACTACCACTACCCTACTAGTTCAGTACTCTATATTACCACTACCACTACCCTACTAGTTCAGTACTCTATATTATCACTACCCTACTAGTTCAGTACTCTATATTACCACTACCACTACCCTACTAGTTCAGTACTCTATATTATCACTACCCTACTAGTTCAGTACTCTATATTACCACTACCCTACTAGTTCAGTACTCTATATTACCACTACCACTACCCTACTAGTTCAGTACTCTATATTATCTCTACCACTACCCTACTAGTTCAGTACTCTATATTACCACTACCCTACTAGTTCAGTACTCTATATTATCACTACCACTACCCTACTAGTTCAGTACTCTATATTATCACTACCCTACTAGTTCAGTACTCTATATTATCACTACCCTACTAGTTCAGTACTCTATATTATCACTACCACTACCCTACTAGTTCAGTACTCTATATTATCACTACCACTACCCTACTAGTTCAGTACTCTATATTATCACTACCCTACTAGTTCAGTACTCTATATTACCACTACCCTACTAGTTCAGTACTCTATATTACCACTACCCTACTAGTTCAGTACTCTATATTACCACTACCACTACCCTACTAGTTCAGTACTCTATATTACCACTACCCTACTAGTTCAGTACTCTATATTACCACTACCACTACCCTACTAGTTCAGTACTCTATATTATCACTACCACTACCCTACTAGTTCAGTACTCTATATTACCACTACCACTACCCTACTAGTTCAGTACTCTATATTATCACTACCACTACCCTACTAGTTCAGTACTCTATATTACCACTACCACTACCCTACTAGTTCAGTACTCTATATTATCACTACCACTACCCTACTAGTTCAGTACTCTATATTTCACTACCACTACCCTACTAGTTCAGTACTCTATATTACCACTACCACTACCCTACTAGTTCAGTACTCTATATTATCACTACCACTACCCTACTAGTTCAGTACTCTATATTACCACTACCACTACCCTACTAGTTCAGTACTCTATATTATCACTACCACTACCCTACTAGTTCAGTACTCTATATTACCACTACCACTACCCTACTAGTTCAGTACTCTATATTATCACTACCACTACCCTACTAGTTCAGTACTCTATATTACCACTACCACTACCCTACTAGTTCAGTACTCTATATTATCACTACCACTACCCTACTAGTTCAGTACTCTATATTACCACTACCACTACCCTACTAGTTCAGTACTCTATTATCACTACCACCTCTATATTATCACTACCACTACCCTACTAGTTCAGTACTCTATATTATCACTACCACTACCCTACTAGTTCAGTACTCTATATTACCACTACCCTACTAGTTCAGTACTCTATATTACCACTACCCTACTAGTTCAGTACTCTATATTACCACTACCACTACCCTACTAGTTCAGTACTCTATATTACCACTACCACTACCCTACTAGTTCAGTACTCTATATTACCACTACCACTACCCTACTAGTTCAGTACTCTATATTATCACTACCCTACTAGTTCAGTACTCTATATTACCACTACCACTACCCTACTAGTTCAGTACTCTATATTATCACTACCACTACCCTACTAGTTCAGTACTCTATATTACCACTACCACTACCCTACTAGTTCAGTACTCTATATTATCACTACCCTACTAGTTCAGTACTCTATATTATCACTACCACTACCCTACTAGTTCAGTACTCTATATTATCACTACCCTACTAGTTCAGTACTCTATATTATCACTACCCTACTAGTTCAGTACTCTATATTACCACTACCACTACCCTACTAGTTCAGTACTCTATATTATCACTACCACTACCCTACTAGTTCAGTACTCTATATTATCACTACCACTACCCTACTAGTTCAGTACTCTATATTACCACTACCACTACCCTACTAGTTCAGTACTCTATATTACCACTACCACTACCCTACTAGTTCACTACTCTATATTATCACTACCACTACCCTACTAGTTCAGTACTCTATATTACCACTACCCTACTAGTTCAGTACTCTATATTATCACTACCACTACCCTACTAGTTCAGTACTCTATATTATCACTACCACTACCCTACTAGTTCAGTACTCTATATTATCACTACCACTACCCTACTAGTTCAGTACTCTATATTACCACTACCCTACTAGTTCAGTACTCTATATTACCACTACCACTACCCTACTAGTTCAGTACTCTATATTATCACTACCACTACCCTACTAGTTCAGTACTCTATATTACCACTACCACTACCCTACTAGTTCAGTACTCTATATTATCACTACCACTACCCTACTAGTTCAGTACTCTATATTATCACTACCACTACCCTACTAGTTCAGTACTCTATATTACCACTACCACTACCCTACTAGTTCAGTACTCTATATTACCACTACCACTACCCTACTAGTTCAGTATTCTATATTATCACTACCACTACCCTACTAGTTCAGTACTCTATATTACCACTACCACTACCCTACTAGTTCAGTACTCTATATTATCACTACCCTACTAGTTCAGTACTCTATATTACCACTACCACTACCCTACTAGTTCAGTACTCTATATTATCACTACCCTACTAGTTCAGTACTCTATATTACCACTACCCTACTAGTTCAGTACTCTATATTACCACTACCACTACCCTACTAGTTCAGTACTCTATATTATCTCTACCACTACCCTACTAGTTCAGTACTCTATATTACCACTACCCTACTAGTTCAGTACTCTATATTATCACTACCACTACCCTACTAGTTCAGTACTCTATATTATCACTACCCTACTAGTTCAGTACTCTATATTATCACTACCCTACTAGTTCAGTACTCTATATTATCACTACCACTACCCTACTAGTTCAGTACTCTATATTATCACTACCACTACCCTACTAGTTCAGTACTCTATATTATCACTACCCTACTAGTTCAGTACTCTATATTACCACTACCCTACTAGTTCAGTACTCTATATTACCACTACCCTACTAGTTCAGTACTCTATATTACCACTACCACTACCCTACTAGTTCAGTACTCTATATTACCACTACCCTACTAGTTCAGTACTCTATATTATCACTACCACTACCCTACTAGTTCAGTACTCTATATTACCACTACCACTACCCTACTAGTTCAGTACTCTATATTATCACTACCCTACTAGTTCAGTACTCTATATTATCACTACCACTACCCTACTAGTTCAGTACTCTATATTATCACTACCCTACTAGTTCAGTACTCTATATTACCACTACCACTACCCTACTAGTTCAGTACTCTATATTATCACTACCACTACCCTACTAGTTCAGTACTCTATATTATCACTACCCTACTAGTTCAGTACTCTATATTACCACTACCCTACTAGTTCAGTACTCTATATTACCACTACCCTACTAGTTCAGTACTCTATATTATCACTACCACTACCCTACTAGTTCAGTACTCTATATTATCACTACCACTACCCTACTAGTTCAGTACTCTATATTATCACTACCACTACCCTACTAGTTCAGTACTCTATATTACCACTACCACTACCCTACTAGTTCAGTACTCTATATTACCACTACCCTACTAGTTCAGTACTCTATATTACCACTACCACTACCCTACTAGTTCAGTACTCTATATTACCACTACCACTACCCTACTAGTTCAGTACTCTATATTACCACTATCACTACCCTACTAGTTCAGTACTCTATATTACCACTACCACTACCCTACTAGTTCAGTACTCTATATTACCACTACCACTACCCTACTAGTTCAGTACTCTATATTACCACTACCCTACTAGTTCAGTACTCTATATTATCTCTACCACTACCCTACTAGTTCAGTACTCTATATTACATTTACATTTTTACATTTTAGTCATTTAGCAGACGCTCTTATCCGAGCGACTTACAGGAGCAATTAGGGTTAAGTGCCTTGCTCAAGGGCACATTAACGTCATTTAGCAGACGCTCTTAGCCAGAGCGACTCACAAATTGGTGCGCTCACCCTATAGCCAGTGGGATAACCACTTTACAATTTGGGGGGGGGGGGGGGGTTAGAAGGATTACTTTATCCTATCCCAGGTATTCCTTAAAGAGGTGGGGTTTCAAATGTCTCCGGAAGGTGGTGAGTGACTCCGCTGTCCTGGTTATATTATCACTACCACTACCCTACTAGTTCAGTACTCTATATTATCACTACCACTACCCTACTAGTTCAGTACTCTATATTACCACTACCACTACCCTACTAGTTCAGTACTCTATATTACCACTACCACTACCCTACTAGTTCAGTACTCTATATTATCACTACCACTACCCTACTAGTTCAGTACTCTATATTACCACTACCACTACCCTACTAGTTCAGTACTCTATATTACCACTACCACTACCCTACTAGTTCAGTACTCTATATTACCACTACCCTACTAGTTCAGTACTCTATATTATCACTACCACTACCCTACTAGTTCAGTACTCTATATTACCACTACCACTACCCTACTAGTTCAGTACTCTATATTACCACTACCACTACCCTACTAGTTCAGTACTCTATATTATCTCTACCACTACCCTACTAGTTCAGTACTCTATATTACCACTACCACTACCCTACTAGTTCAGTACTCTATATTACCACTACCACTACCCTACTAGTTCAGTACTCTATATTACCACTACCCTACTAGTTCAGTACTCTATATTACCACTACCACTACCCTACTAGTTCAGTACTCTATATTACCACTACCACTACCCTACTAGTTCAGTACTCTATATTACCACTACCCTACTAGTTCAGTACTCTATATTATCACTACCACTACCCTACTAGTTCAGTACTCTATATTATCTCTACCACTACCCTACTAGTTCAGTACTCTATATTACCACTACCACTACCCTACTAGTTCAGTACTCTATATTACCACTACCACTACCCTACTAGTTCAGTACTCTATATTACCACTACCCTACTAGTTCAGTACTCTATATTACCACTACCACTACCCTACTAGTTCAGTACTCTATATTACCACTACCACTACCCTACTAGTTCAGTACTCTATATTACCACTACCCTACTAGTTCAGTACTCTATATTATCACTACCACTACCCTACTAGTTCAGTACTCTATATTATCTCTACCACTACCCTACTAGTTCAGTACTCTATATTACCACTACCCTACTAGTTCAGTACTCTATATTACCACTACCACTACCCTACTAGTTCAGTACTCTATATTATCACTACCACTACCCTACTAGTTCAGTACTCTATATTACCACTACCACTACCCTACTAGTTCAGTACTCTATATTACCACTACCCTACTAGTTCAGTACTCTATATTACCACTACCCTACTAGTTCAGTACTCTATATTATCACTACCACTACCCTACTAGTTCAGTACTCTATATTATCACTACCACTACCCTACTAGTTCAGTACTCTATATTACCACTACCACTACCCTACTAGTTCAGTACTCTATATTACCACTACCCTACTAGTTCAGTACTCTATATTACCACTACCCTACTAGTTCAGTACTCTATATTATCACTACCACTACCCTACTAGTTCAGTACTCTATATTATCACTACCACTACCCTACTAGTTCAGTACTCTATATTATCACTACCACTACCCTACTAGTTCAGTACTCTATATTATCACTACCACTACCCTACTAGTTCAGTACTCTATATTACCACTACCACTACCCTACTAGTTCAGTACTCTATATTATCACTACCACTACCCTACTAGTTCAGTACTCTATATTACCACTACCACTACCCTACTAGTTCAGTACTCTATATTACCACTACCCTACTAGTTCAGTACTCTATATTACCACTACCACTACCCTACTAGTTCAGTACTCTATATTATCACTACCACTACCCTACTAGTTCAGTACTCTATATTATCACTACCCTACTAGTTCAGTACTCTATATTATCACTACCACTACCCTACTAGTTCAGTACTCTATATTATCACTACCACTACCCTACTAGTTCAGTACTCTATATTATCACTACCACTACCCTACTAGTTCAGTACTCTATATTATCACTACCACTACCCTACTAGTTCAGTACTCTATATTATCACTACCACTACCCTACTAGTTCAGTACTCTATATTACCACTACCACTACCCTACTAGTTCAGTACTCTATATTACCACTACCACTACCCTACTAGTTCAGTACTCTATATTATCACTACCACTACCCTACTAGTTCAGTACTCTATATTATCACTACCACTACCCTACTAGTTCAGTACTCTATATTATCACTACCACTACCCTACTAGTTCAGTACTCTATATTACCACTACCCTACTAGTTCAGTACTCTATATTACCACTACCACTACCCTACTAGTTCAGTACTCTATATTATCACTACCACTACCCTACTAGTTCAGTACTCTATATTATCACTACCACTACCCTACTAGTTCAGTACTCTATATTACCACTACCACTACCCTACTAGTTCAGTACTCTATATTACCACTACCCTACTAGTTCAGTACTCTATATTACCACTACCACTACCCTACTAGTTCAGTACTCTATATTATCACTACCACTACCCTACTAGTTCAGTACTCTATATTACCACTACCACTACCCTACTAGTTCAGTACTCTATATTATCACTACCACTACCCTACTAGTTCAGTACTCTATATTACCACTACCACTACCCTACTAGTTCAGTACTCTATATTATCACTACACTACCCTACTAGTTCAGTACTCTATATTATCACTACCACTACCCTACTAGTTCAGTACTCTATATTACCACTACCACTACCCTACTAGTTCAGTACTCTATATTATCACTACCACTACCCTACTAGTTCAGTACTCTATATTACCACTACCACTACCCTACTAGTTCAGTACTCTATATTATCACTACCACTACCCTACTAGTTCAGTACTCTATATTATCACTACCCTACTAGTTCAGTACTCTATATTACCACTACCCTACTAGTTCAGTACTCTATATTATCACTACCACTACCCTACTAGTTCAGTACTCTATATTACCACTACCACTACCCTACTAGTTCAGTACTCTATATTACCACTACCACTACCCTACTAGTTCAGTACTCTATATTACCACTACCCTACTAGTTCAGTACTCTATATTAACCACTACCCTACTAGTTCAGTACTCTATATTATCACTACCACTACCCTACTAGTTCAGTACTCTATATTATCACTACCACTACCCTACTAGTTCAGTACTCTATATTACCACTACCACTACCCTACTAGTTCAGTACTCTATATTACCACTACCCTACTAGTTCAGTACTCTATATTACCACTACCCTACTAGTTCAGTACTCTATATTATCACTACCACTACCCTACTAGTTCAGTACTCTATATTATCACTACCACTACCCTACTAGTTCAGTACTCTATATTACCACTACCACTACCCTACTAGTTCAGTACTCTATATTACCACTACCCTACTAGTTCAGTACTCTATATTACCACTACCCTACTAGTTCAGTACTCTATATTATCACTACCACTACCCTACTAGTTCAGTACTCTATATTACCACTACCACTACCCTACTAGTTCAGTACTCTATATTATCACTATCACTACCCTACTAGTTCAGTACTCTATATTATCACTACCACTACCCTACTAGTTCAGTACTCTATATTACCACTACCCTACTAGTTCAGTACTCTATATTACCACTACCACTACCCTACTAGTTCAGTACTCTATATTACCACTACCCTACTAGTTCAGTACTCTATATTACCACTACCACTACCCTACTAGTTCAGTACTCTATATTACCACTACCCTACTAGTTCAGTACTCTATATTACCACTACCACTACCCTACTAGTTCAGTACTCTATATTATCACTACCACTACCCTACTAGTTCAGTACTCTATATTACCACTACCACTACCCTACTAGTTCAGTACTCTATATTATCACTACCCTACTAGTTCAGTACTCTATATTATCACTACCCTACTAGTTCAGTACTCTATATTACCACTACCACTACCCTACTAGTTCAGTACTCTATATTACCACTACCACTACCCTACTAGTTCAGTACTCTATATTATCACTACCACTACCCTACTAGTTCAGTACTCTATATTACCACTACCCTACTAGTTCAGTACTCTATATTACCACTACCCTACTAGTTCAGTACTCTATATTATCACTACCACTACCCTACTAGTTCAGTACTCTATATTATCACTACCACTACCCTACTAGTTCAGTACTCTATATTATCACTACCACTACCCTACTAGTTCAGTACTCTATATTATCACTACCACTACCCTACTAGTTCAGTACTCTATATTATCACTACCACTACCCTACTAGTTCAGTACTCTATATTATCACTACCACTACCCTACTAGTTCAGTACTCTATATTACCACTACCACTACCCTACTAGTTCAGTACTCTATATTATCACTACCACTACCCTACTAGTTCAGTACTCTATATTACCACTACTACCACTACCCTACTAGTTCAGTACTCTATATTATCACTACCACTACCCTACTAGTTCAGTACTCTATATTACACTACCACTACCCTACTAGTTCAGTACTCTATATTACCACTACCACTACCCTACTAGTTCAGTACTCTATATTATCACTACCACTACCCTACTAGTTCAGTACTCTATATTATCACTACCCTACTAGTTCAGTACTCTATATTATCACTACCACTACCCTACTAGTTCAGTACTCTATATTATCACTACCCTACTAGTTCAGTACTCTATATTATCACTACCACTACCCTACTAGTTCAGTACTCTATATTACCACTACCCTACTAGTTCAGTACTCTATATTATCACTACCACTACCCTACTAGTTCAGTACTCTATATTATCACTACCACTACCCTACTAGTTCAGTACTCTATATTACCACTACCACTACCCTACTAGTTCAGTACTCTATATTACCACTACCACTACCCTACTAGTTCAGTACTCTATATTATCACTACCCTACTAGTTCAGTACTCTATATTATCACTACCACTACCCTACTAGTTCAGTACTCTATATTACCACTACCACTACCCTACTAGTTCAGTACTCTATATTATCACTACCCTACTAGTTCAGTACTCTATATTATCACTACCACTACCCTACTAGTTCAGTACTCTATATTACCACTACCCTACTAGTTCAGTACTCTATATTACCACTACCCTACTAGTTCAGTACTCTATATTATCACTACCACTACCCTACTAGTTCAGTACTCTATATTATCACTACCACTACCCTACTAGTTCAGTACTCTATATTATCACTACCACTACCCTACTAGTTCAGTACTCTATATTACCACTACCACTACCCTACTAGTTCAGTACTCTATATTATCACTACCCTACTAGTTCAGTACTCTATATTACCACTACCCTACTAGTTCAGTACTCTATATTATCACTACCACTACCCTACTAGTTCAGTACTCTATATTATCACTACCACTACCCTACTAGTTCAGTACTCTATATTATCACTACCCTACTAGTTCAGTACTCTATATTACCACTACCACTACCCTACTAGTTCAGTACTCTATATTACCACTACCCTACTAGTTCAGTACTCTATATTATCACTACCACTACCCTACTAGTTCAGTACTCTATATTACCACTACCACTACCCTACTAGTTCAGTACTCTATATTACCACTACCACTACCCTACTAGTTCAGTACTCTATATTACCACTACCCTACTAGTTCAGTACTCTATATTATCACTACCACTACCCTACTAGTTCAGTACTCTATATTACCACTACCACTACCCTACTAGTTCAGTACTCTATATTACCACTACCACTACCCTACTAGTTCAGTACTCTATATTACCACTACCACTACCCTACTAGTTCAGTACTCTATATTACCACTACCACTACCCTACTAGTTCAGTACTCTATATTATCACTACCCTACTAGTTCAGTACTCTATATTATCACTACCACTACCCTACTAGTTCAGTACTCTATATTACCACTACCCTACTAGTTCAGTACTCTATATTATCACTACCACTACCCTACTAGTTCAGTACTCTATATTATCACTACCACTACCCTACTAGTTCAGTACTCTATATTATCACTACCACTACCCTACTAGTTCAGTACTCTATATTATCACTACCACTACCCTACTAGTTCAGTACTCTATATTATCACTACCACTACCCTACTAGTTCAGTACTCTATATTATCACTACCCTACTAGTTCAGTACTCTATATTATCACTACCACTACCCTACTAGTTCAGTACTCTATATTATCACTACCACTACCCTACTAGTTCAGTACTCTATATTATCACTACCACTACCCTACTAGTTCAGTACTCTATATTACCACTACCACTACCCTACTAGTTCAGTACTCTATATTACCACTACCACTACCCTACTAGTTCAGTACTCTATATTATCACTACCACTACCCTACTAGTTCAGTACTCTATATTACCACTACCACTACCCTACTAGTTCAGTACTCTATATTACCACTACCCTACTAGTTCAGTACTCTATATTATCTCTACCACTACCCTACTAGTTCAGTACTCTATATTATCACTACCCTACTAGTTCAGTACTCTATATTATCACTACCCTACTAGTTCAGTACTCTATATTATCACTACCACTACCCTACTAGTTCAGTACTCTATATTATCCACTACCCTACTAGTTCAGTACTCTATATTACCACTACCACTACCCTACTAGTTCAGTACTCTATATTATCACTACCCTACTAGTTCAGTACTCTATATTACCACTACCCTACTAGTTCAGTACTCTATATTATCACTACCACTACCCTACTAGTTCAGTACTCTATATTATCACTACCACTACCCTACTAGTTCAGTACTCTATATTATCACTATCACTACCCTACTAGTTCAGTACTCTATATTATCACTACCCCTACTAGTTCAGTACTCTATATTACCACTACCACTACCCTACTAGTTCAGTACTCTATATTACCACTACCCTACTAGTTCAGTACTCTATATTACCACTACCCTACTAGTTCAGTACTCTATATTATCACTACCACTACCCTACTAGTTCAGTACTCTATATTACCACTACCACTACCCTACTAGTTCAGTACTCTATATTATCACTACCCTACTAGTTCAGTACTCTATATTACCACTACCCTACTAGTTCAGTACTCTATATTACCACTACCCTACTAGTTCAGTACTCTATATTATCACTACCACTACCCTACTAGTTCAGTACTCTATATTACCACTACACTACCTACTAGTTCAGTACTCTATATTACTACCACTACCCTACTAGTTCAGTACTCTATATTACCACTACCCTACTAGTTCAGTACTCTATATTATCACTACCACTACCCTACTAGTTCAGTACTCTATATTACCACTACCACTACCCTACTAGTTCAGTACTCTATATTACCACTACCACTACCCTACTAGTTCAGTACTCTATATTACCACTACCCTACTAGTTCAGTACTCTATATTACCACTACCACTACCCTACTAGTTCAGTACTCTATATTACCACTACCACTACCCTACTAGTTCAGTACTCTATATTACCACTACCACTACCCTACTAGTTCAGTACTCTATATTATCACTACCACTACCCTACTAGTTCAGTACTCTATATTACCACTACCACTACCCTACTAGTTCAGTACTCTATATTATCACTACCCTACTAGTTCAGTACTCTATATTACCACTACCACTACCCTACTAGTTCAGTACTCTATATTATCACTACCCTACTAGTTCAGTACTCTATATTATCACTACCACTACCCTACTAGTTCAGTACTCTATATTATCACTACCCTACTAGTTCAGTACTCTATATTACCACTACCACTACCCTACTAGTTCAGTACTCTATATTATCACTACCACTACCCTACTAGTTCAGTACTCTATATTACCACTACCACTACCCTACTAGTTCAGTACTCTATATTACCACTACCCTACTAGTTCAGTACTCTATATTATCACTACCACTACCCTACTAGTTCAGTACTCTATATTACCACTACCACTACCCTACTAGTTCAGTACTCTATATTACCACTACCACTACCCTACTAGTTCAGTACTCTATATTACCACTACCACTACCCTACTAGTTCAGTACTCTATATTACCACTACCACTACCCTACTAGTTCAGTACTCTATATTATCACTACCCTACTAGTTCAGTACTCTATATTATCACTACCACTACCCTACTAGTTCAGTACTCTATATTACCACTACCCTACTAGTTCAGTACTCTATATTATCACTACCACTACCCTACTAGTTCAGTACTCTATATTATCACTACCACTACCCTACTAGTTCAGTACTCTATATTACCACTACCACTACCCTACTAGTTCAGTACTCTATATTATCACTACCACTACCCTACTAGTTCAGTACTCTATATTATCACTACCCTACTAGTTCAGTACTCTATATTATCACTACCACTACCCTACTAGTTCAGTACTCTATATTATCACTACCACTACCCTACTAGTTCAGTACTCTATATTATCACTACCACTACCCTACTAGTTCAGTACTCTATATTACCACTACCACTACCCTACTAGTTCAGTACTCTATATTACCACTACCACTACCCTACTAGTTCAGTACTCTATATTACCACTACCACTACCCTACTAGTTCAGTACTCTATATTACCACTACCACTACCCTACTAGTTCAGTACTCTATATTACCACTACCCTACTAGTTCAGTACTCTATATTATCTCTACCACTACCCTACTAGTTCAGTACTCTATATTATCACTACCCTACTAGTTCAGTACTCTATATTATCACTACCCTACTAGTTCAGTACTCTATATTATCACTACCCTACTAGTTCAGTACTCTATATTATCACTACCCTACTAGTTCAGTACTCTATATTATCACTACCACTACCCTACTAGTTCAGTACTCTATATTATCACTACCACTACCCTACTAGTTCAGTACTCTATATTACCACTACCACTACCCTACTAGTTCAGTACTCTATATTACCACTACCACTACCCTACTAGTTCAGTACTCTATATTACCACTACCACTACCCTACTAGTTCAGTACTCTATATTACCACTACCACTACCCTACTAGTTCAGTACTCTATATTACCACTACCCTACTAGTTCAGTACTCTATATTATCTCTACCACTACCCTACTAGTTCAGTACTCTATATTATCACTACCCTACTAGTTCAGTACTCTATATTATCACTACCCTACTAGTTCAGTACTCTATATTATCACTACCCTACTAGTTCAGTACTCTATATTATCACTACCCTACTAGTTCAGTACTCTATATTACCACTACCCTACTAGTTCAGTACTCTATATTATCACTACCACTACCCTACTAGTTCAGTACTCTATATTATCACTACCACTACCCTACTAGTTCAGTACTCTATATTATCACTATCACTACCCTACTAGTTCAGTACTCTATATTATCACTACCCTACTAGTTCAGTACTCTATATTACCACTACCACTACCCTACTAGTTCAGTACTCTATATTACCACTACCCTACTAGTTCAGTACTCTATATTACCACTACCCTACTAGTTCAGTACTCTATATTATCACTACCACTACCCTACTAGTTCAGTACTCTATATTACCACTACCACTACCCTACTAGTTCAGTATTCTATATTATCACTACCCTACTAGTTCAGTACTCTATATTACCACTACCCTACTAGTTCAGTACTCTATATTACCACTACCCTACTAGTTCAGTACTCTATATTATCACTACCACTACCCTACTAGTTCAGTACTCTATATTACCACTACCACTATCCTACTAGTTCAGTACTCTATATTACCACTACCCTACTAGTTCAGTACTCTATATTACCACTACCCTACTAGTTCAGTACTCTATATTATCACTACCACTACCCTACTAGTTCAGTACTCTATATTACCACTACCACTACCCTACTAGTTCAGTACTCTATATTATCACTACCACTACCCTACTAGTTCAGTACTCTATATTACCACTACCCTACTAGTTCAGTACTCTATATTACCACTACCACTACCCTACTAGTTCAGTACTCTATATTACCACTACCACTACCCTACTAGTTCAGTACTCTATATTATCACTACCACTACCCTACTAGTTCAGTACTCTATATTATCACTACCACTACCCTACTAGTTCAGTACTCTATATTACCACTACCACTACCCTACTAGTTCAGTACTCTATATTATCACTACCACTACCCTACTAGTTCAGTACTCTATATTACCACTACCACTACCCTACTAGTTCAGTACTCTATATTATCACTACCCTACTAGTTCAGTACTCTATATTACCACTACCACTACCCTACTAGTTCAGTACTCTATATTATCACTACCCTACTAGTTCAGTACTCTATATTACCACTACCACTACCCTACTAGTTCAGTACTCTATATTATCACTACCTTACTAGTTCAGTACTCTATATTACCACTACCACTACCCTACTAGTTCAGTACTCTATATTATCACTACCACTACCCTACTAGTTCAGTACTCTATATTACCACTACCACTACCCTACTAGTTCAGTACTCTATATTACCACTACCACTACCCTACTAGTTCAGTACTCTATATTATCACTACCCTACTAGTTCAGTACTCTATATTATCACTACCACTACCCTACTAGTTCAGTACTCTATATTACCACTACCCTACTAGTTCAGTACTCTATATTATCACTACCACTACCCTACTAGTTCAGTACTCTATATTACCACTACCACTACCCTACTAGTTCAGTACTCTATATTATCACTACCCTACTAGTTCAGTACTCTATATTACCACTACCACTACCCTACTAGTTCAGTACTCTATATTACAACTACCACTACCCTACTAGTTCAGTACTCTATATTATCACTACCACTACCCTACTAGTTCAGTACTCTATATTACCACTACCACTACCCTACTAGTTCAGTACTCTATATTATCACTACCACTACCCTACTAGTTCAGTACTCTATATTATCACTACCACTACCCTACTAGTTCAGTACTCTATATTACCACTACCCTACTAGTTCAGTACTCTATATTACCACTACCCTACTAGTTCAGTACTCTATATTATCACTACCACTACCCTACTAGTTCAGTACTCTATATTACCACTACCACTACCCTACTAGTTCAGTACTCTATATTACCACTACCCTACTAGTTCAGTACTCTATATTATCACTACCCTACTAGTTCAGTACTCTATATTACCACTACCCTACTAGTTCAGTACTCTATATTATCTCTACCACTACCCTACTAGTTCAGTACTCTATATTATCTCTACCACTACCCTACTAGTTCAGTACTCTATATTACCACTACCACTACCCTACTAGTTCAGTACTCTATATTATCACTACCACTACCCTACTAGTTCAGTACTCTATATTATCACTACCACTACCCTACTAGTTCAGTACTCTATATTATCACTACCCTACTAGTTCAGTACTCTATATTACCACTACCACTACCCTACTAGTTCAGTACTCTATATTATCACTACCCTACTAGTTCAGTACTCTATATTACCACTACCACTACCCTACTAGTTCAGTACTCTATATTATCACTATCACTACCCTACTAGTTCAGTACTCTATATTACCACTACCACTACCCTACTAGTTCAGTACTCTATATTACCACTACCACTACCCTACTAGTTCAGTACTCTATATTATCACTACCCTACTAGTTCAGTACTCTATATTATCACTACCACTACCCTACTAGTTCAGTACTCTATATTACCACTACCACTACCCTACTAGTTCAGTACTCTATATTATCACTACCCTACTAGTTCAGTACTCTATATTATCACTACCACTACCCTACTAGTTCAGTACTCTATATTACCACTACCACTACCCTACTAGTTCAGTACTCTATATTATCACTACCACTACCCTACTAGTTCAGTACTCTATATTACCACTACCCTACTAGTTCAGTACTCTATATTATCACTACCACTACCCTACTAGTTCAGTACTCTATATTATCACTACCACTACCCTACTAGTTCAGTACTCTATATTATCACTACCACTACCCTACTAGTTCAGTACTCTATATTATCACTACCCTACTAGTTCAGTACTCTATATTATCACTACCACTACCCTACTAGTTCAGTACTCTATATTATCACTACCACTACCCTACTAGTTCAGTACTCTATATTATCACTACCACTACCCTACTAGTTCAGTACTCTATATTACCACTACCACTACCCTACTAGTTCAGTACTCTATATTACCACTACCACTACCCTACTAGTTCAGTACTCTATATTACCACTACCCTACTAGTTCAGTACTCTATATTATCACTACCACTACCCTACTAGTTCAGTACTCTATATTATCACTACCCTACTAGTTCAGTACTCTATATTATCACTACCACTACCCTACTAGTTCAGTACTCTATATTACCACTACCACTACCCTACTAGTTCAGTACTCTATATTATCACTACCCTACTAGTTCAGTACTCTATATTACCACTACCCTACTAGTTCAGTACTCTATATTATCACTACCACTATCCTACTAGTTCAGTACTCTATATTATCACTACCACTACCCTACTAGTTCAGTGCTCTATATTATCACTATCACTACCCTACTATTCAGTACTCTATATTATCACTACCCTACTAGTTCAGTACTCTATATTACCACTACCACTACCCTACTAGTTCAGTACTCTATATTACCACTACCCTACTAGTTCAGTACTCTATATTACCACTACCCTACTAGTTCAGTACTCTATATTATCACTACCACTACCCTACTAGTTCAGTACTCTATATTACCACTACCACTACCCTACTAGTTCAGTATTCTATATTATCACTACCCTACTAGTTCAGTACTCTATATTACCACTACCCTACTAGTTCAGTACTCTATATTACCACTACCCTACTAGTTCAGTACTCTATATTATCACTACCACTACCCTACTAGTTCAGTACTCTATATTACCACTACCACTATCCTACTAGTTCAGTACTCTATATTACCACTACCCTACTAGTTCAGTACTCTATATTACCACTACCCTACTAGTTCAGTACTCTATATTATCACTACCACTACCCTACTAGTTCAGTACTCTATATTACCACTACCACTACCCTACTAGTTCAGTACTCTATATTATCACTACCACTACCCTACTAGTTCAGTACTCTATATTACCACTACCCTACTAGTTCAGTACTCTATATTACCACTACCACTACCCTACTAGTTCAGTACTCTATATTACCACTACCACTACCCTACTAGTTCAGTACTCTATATTACCACTACCACTACCCTACTAGTTCAGTACTCTATATTATCACTACCACTACCCTACTAGTTCAGTACTCTATATTACCACTACCACTACCCTACTAGTTCAGTACTCTATATTATCACTACCCTACTAGTTCAGTACTCTATATTACCACTACCACTACCCTACTAGTTCAGTACTCTATATTATCACTACCCTACTAGTTCAGTACTCTATATTACCACTACCACTACCCTACTAGTTCAGTACTCTATATTATCACTACCCTACTAGTTCAGTACTCTATATTACCACTACCACTACCCTACTAGTTCAGTACTCTATATTATCACTATCACTACCCTACTAGTTCAGTACTCTATATTACCACTACCCTACTAGTTCAGTACTCTATATTATCACTACCACTACCCTACTAGTTCAGTACTCTATATTACCACTACCCTACTAGTTCAGTACTCTATATTATCACTACCACTACCCTACTAGTTCAGTACTCTATATTATCACTACCACTACCCTACTAGTTCAGTACTCTATATTATCACTACCCTACTAGTTCAGTACTCTATATTACCACTACCACTACCCTACTAGTTCAGTACTCTATATTACCACTACCACTACCCTACTAGTTCAGTACTCTATATTACCACTACCACTACCCTACTAGTTCAGTACTCTATATTATCACTACCACTACCCTACTAGTTCAGTACTCTATATTACCACTACCACTACCCTACTAGTTCAGTACTCTATATTACCACTACCACTACCCTACTAGTTCAGTACTCTATATTATCACTACCCTACTAGTTCAGTACTCTATATTATCACTACCACTACCCTACTAGTTCAGTACTCTATATTACCACTACCCTACTAGTTCAGTACTCTATATTATCACTACCACTACCCTACTAGTTCAGTACTCTATATTACCACTACCACTACCCTACTAGTTCAGTACTCTATATTATCACTACCCTACTAGTTCAGTACTCTATATTACCACTACCACTACCCTACTAGTTCAGTACTCTATATTACAACTACCACTACCCTACTAGTTCAGTACTCTATATTATCACTACCACTACCCTACTAGTTCAGTACTCTATATTACCACTACCACTACCCTACTAGTTCAGTACTCTATATTATCACTACCACTACCCTACTAGTTCAGTACTCTATATTATCACTACCACTACCCTACTAGTTCAGTACTCTATATTACCACTACCCTACTAGTTCAGTACTCTATATTACCACTACCCTACTAGTTCAGTACTCTATATTATCACTACCACTACCCTACTAGTTCAGTACTCTATATTACCACTACCACTACCCTACTAGTTCAGTACTCTATATTATCACTACCACTACCCTACTAGTTCAGTACTCTATATTATCACTACCACTACCCTACTAGTTCAGTACTCTATATTATCACTACCACTACCCTACTAGTTCAGTACTCTATATTACCACTACCCTACTAGTTCAGTACTCTATATTATCACTACCCTACTAGTTCAGTACTCTATATTACCACTATCACTACCCTACTAGTTCAGTACTCTATATTATCACTACCACTACCCTACTAGTTCAGTACTCTATATTATCACTACCACTACCCTACTAGTTCAGTACTCTATATTATCACTACCACTACCCTACTAGTTCAGTACTCTATATTACCACTACCCTACTAGTTCAGTACTCTATATTATCACTACCACTACCCACTAGTTCAGTACTCTATATTACCACTACCACTACCCTACTAGTTCAGTACTCTATATTACCACTACCACTACCCTACTAGTTCAGTACTCTATATTACCACTACCACTACCCTACTAGTTCAGTACTCTATATTATCACTACCCTACTAGTTCAGTACTCTATATTATCACTACCACTACCCTACTAGTTCAGTACTCTATATTACCACTACCCTACTAGTTCAGTACTCTATATTATCACTACCACTACCCTACTAGTTCAGTACTCTATATTATCACTACCACTACCCTACTAGTTCAGTACTCTATATTATCACTACCACTACCCTACTAGTTCAGTACTCTATATTACCACTACCACTACCCTACTAGTTCAGTACTCTATATTACCACTACCCTACTAGTTCAGTACTCTATATTATCACTACCACTACCCTACTAGTTCAGTACTCTATATTATCACTACCACTACCCTACTAGTTCAGTACTCTATATTATCACTACCACTACCCTACTAGTTCAGTACTCTATATTATCTCTAACACTACCCGACTAGTTCAGAACACTATGTTATCAGTACCCAACTAATTTAGTTCAGTACACTACATTATCTCTACCACTACCCAACTAGTTGAGCACACTATATTATCAGTACCCAACGAATTTAGTTCAGTACACTACATTATCACCACATGGCTAGTTCAGTACACTACATTATCACTGCCTGACTAGTTCAGTACACTACATTATCACTACCTGACTAGTTCAGTACACTACATTATCACTGCCTGACTAGTTCAGTACACTACATTATCACCACATGGCTAGTTCAGTACACTACATTATCACTGCCTGACTAGTTCAGTACACTACATTATCGCTACATGGCTAGTTCAGCACACTACATTATCACTACCTGGCTAGTTCAGTACACTACATTATCACTGCCTGACTAGTTCAGTACACTACATTATCACTACCTGACTAGTTCCGCACACTACATTATCACCACATGGCTAGTTCAGTACACTACATTATCACTACATGGCTAGTTCAGCACGTTACATTATCACTACATGGCTAGTTCAGTACGTTACATTATCACTACATGGCTAGTTCAGTACGTTACATTATCACTACCTGGCTAGTTCAGTACACTACATTATCACCACATGGCTAGTTCAGTACACTACATTATCACTACATGGCTAGTTCAGTACGTTACATTATCACTACGTGGCTAGTTCAGTACGTTACATTATCACTACGTGGCTAGTTCAGTACGTTACATTATCACTACATGGCTAGTTCAGTACGTTACATTATCACTACGTGGCTAGTTCAGTACACTACATTATCACTACGTGGCTAGTTCAGTACGTTACATTATCACTACCGCTACCTGGCTAGTTCAGTACGTTACATTATCACTACGTGGCTAGTTCAGTACGTTACATTATCACTACCACTACCTGGCTAGTCTGCAGTCCTGTACCTGCTGGAGAGCTGAGGCCTAGTGCAGGGTTTAGCTCCAAGCAAGCATCACACCTGACTACGTATCACCTCACCAACTCAGGTCATTGATCAATATAAGTGATTGGCTGAATTCCACCGACCTGGTCTCCCAGGTCTAAACAGAAGAGGTTGAACTCAGAAACCTGATGCAGCCTACCATCTGGACTAGTGGTGTAAAGTACTTTAAGTAGTACTTTCAAGTATTTTTACTTAAGTAGTTTTTTTGGGTATCTGTACTTTACTATTTATATTTTTGACAACTTTTACTTCACTACATTCCTAAAGAAAATAATGTACATTTTACGCCATACATTTTCCCTGACTCCCAAAAGTACCTGTTACATTTTTTATGCTTAGCAGGACAGAAAAATGGTCCAATTCAAACACTTACCAAGAGAACATCCCTGGTCATCCCTACTGCCTCAGATCTGGTGGACTCACTAAACACAAATGTTTTGTTTGTAAATTATTGTCAAAGTGTTGGAGTGTGCCCCTGGCTATCTTTTAATATAAGGAATGTGAAATGATTTCTACTTTTACTTTTCATACTTAAGTATTTTTAAAACCCAATACTTTTAGACTTTTACTCAAGTAGTATTTTACTGGGTGACTTTCACTTTTACTTGAGTCATTTTCTATTAAGGTATCTTTTTACTTTTACTCAAGTATGACAATTGGGTACTTGTTTCCCACCACTGAACAGAACTAGGGTTGCTGTTCTGTTATCTCTGGAACACAATCAAATCAAATGATCCTAATATTCTCTTCTGAAAAAGAGATGAACACTGGTTGAGTCCAAAGTAATGTATTGTTCTCTGAATCAGTTCGTGTGTTCCTAGATACCCCAATGTTCTCTCTGATCAGTTCATGTGTTCCTAGATACCCCACTGTTCTCTCTGATCAGTTCATGTGTTCCTAGATACCCCACTGTTCTCTCTGATCAGTTCATGTGTTCCTAGATACCCCACTGTTCTCTCTGATCAGTTCATGTGTTCCTAGATACCCCACTGTTCTCTCTGATCAGTTCATGTGTTCCTAGATACCCCACTGTTCTCTCTGATCAGTTCATGTGTTCCTAGATACCCCACTGTTCTCTCTGATCAGTTCATGTGTTCCTAGATACCCCACTGTTCTCTCTGATCAGTTCATGTGTTCCTAGATACCCCACTGTAAATTGACAGTAGGCCTACATGTTTTCATCTAAAATAGCGAAATCTAGAAAACATTCAAAAGTAACCAAAATAGCATTTTATACTCTTTAAATCCTTTAATGATCTTACATGTTGATGAATCATATGTATTCTATATATGAAAACCCTTTATTCAGATACACTCAGACACATGACCATACTTTCAGTTTTTCCGTTTCTGACTGTGTCTGGTAGTTTGTCTCTGGTCTCTAAATCCTTGTCCTTATCTGGCTGCGGTCGCCACCGGCAGGCTATAAAACGTCAGACTGGAGGACAGCGTGACACTTTCCAGAAGGACAGTCGGAGAGCCAGTAGGTGAAAACCCACTCAGGTACCGTCCAGTTTTCCTCTGTTCTCTTCTTAAACATCATAAACATCTAGTGTAATGTAAATACTTGGGAAAGATCGTCTTGTGGTTATGAAGGACACGCTGTAGTTGCTTTGGACTGTAGCCTAGACCTGCTCACTTTGCTGGTGTTCCACGTCGGACTACATCATAGATAGGTTACTGAATACTTTCATCATAGCGTTTGGGAATGAGGAAACGTGAGCCTACTTTCTTAGATATTGCAACTGTTAGCAATGGAATTACCTTTTAAAAATGACCTTTTACTGAAACCGCTGCCTCCTATTCTCGTTTGATTGACTGTCTGAAGCCGACTGACAGCAGGTGTTGAACAAGTTACAAATGTTAGAATTTTTCTTCCACTTTGACATTGGAGTATTTGGTGTAGATCATTGAAAAAAAATATGACAATTAAATCCACTTTAATCCCACTTTGTAACACAATAGCATTTTTTTTTGTCAAGGGGGTGTAAAATCTAATCACATTTTATTTGTCACATGCGCCCCGAATACAACAGGTGTAGACCTCACCGTGAAACGCTTACTTACAAGCCCTTAACCAACAATGCAGTTCAAGAAAGCGATAAGAAAATATTTACTAAATAAAGTAAAACTAAATTTAACACAAAAGTAACACAATAAAATAACAAAAACGAGGCTATATACAGGTTAATGAATACTCTGTAGCTATCTAGCATGCTCCGAACAGCTGTGTGGAACTCAGGAGGTGTAGTTTAGTAGGATGGAGGCCACATAGCTGTATGGATCTGTAACTACAGTGTAGTTTAGTAGGATGGAGGCACCATAGCTGTATGGATCTGTAACTACAGTGTAGTTTAGTAGGATGGAGGCCCCATAGCTGTATGGATCTGTAACTACAGTGTAGTTTAGTAGGATGGAGGCCCCATAGCTGTATGGATCTGTAACTGCTACAGTGTAGTTTAGTAGGATGGAGGCCCCATAGCTGTATGGATCTGTAACTGCTACAGTGTAGTTTAGTAGGATGGAGGCTCCATAGCTGTATGGATCTGTAACTGCTACAGTGTAGTTTAGTAGGATGGAGGCCCCATAGCTGTATGGATCTGTAACTACAGTGTAGTTTAGTAGGATGGAGGCCCCATAGCTGTATGGATCTGTAACTACAGTGTAGTTTAGTAGGATGGAGGCCCCATAGCTGTATGGATCTGTAACTGCTACAGTGTAGTTTAGTAGGATGGAGGCCCCATAGCTGTATGGATCTGTAACTGCTACAGTGTAGTTTAGTAGGATGGAGGCTCCATAGCTGTATGGATCTGTAACTGCTGTGTAGTTTAGTAGGATGGAGGCCCCATAGCTGTATGGATCTGTAACTGCTACAGTGTAGTTTAGTAGGATGGAGGCTCCATAGCTGTATGGATCTGTAACTGCTACAGTGTAGTTTAGTAGGATGGAGGCCCCATAGCTGTATGGATCTGTAACTGCTGTGTAGTTTAGTAGGATGGAGGCCCCATAGCTGTATGGATATGTAACTGCTACAGTGTAGTTTAGTAGGATGGAGGCTCCATAGCTGTATGGATCTGTAACTGCTACAGTGTAGTTTAGTAGGATGGAGGCCCCATAGCTGTATGGATCTGTAACTGCTGTGTAGTTTAGTAGGATGGAGGCCCCATAGCTGTATGGATATGTAACTGCTACAGTGTAGTTTAGTAGGATGGAGGCCCCATAGCTGTATGGATCTGTAACTGCTACAGTGTAGTTTAGTAGGATGGAGGTCCCATAGCTGTATGGATCTGTAACTACAGTGTAGTTTAGTAGGATGGAGGTCCCATAGCTGTATGGATCTGTAACTACAGTGTAGTTTAGTAGGATGGAGGCTCCATAGCTGTATGGATCTGTAACTGCTACAGTGTAGTAGGATGGAGGCCCCATAGCTGTATGGATCTGTAACTGCTACAGTGTAGTTTAGTAGGATGGAGGCTCCATAGCTGTATGGATCTGTAACTGCTACAGTGTAGTTTAGTAGGATGGAGGCCCCATAGCTGTATGGATCTGTAACTGCTACAGTGTAGTTTAGTAGGATGGAGGCCCCATAGCTGTATGGATCTGTAACTGCTACAGTGTAGTTTAGTAGGATGGAGGCCCCATAGCTGTATGGATCTGTAACTGCTGTGTAGTTTAGTAGGATGGAGGCTCCATAGCTGTATGGATCTGTAACTGCTACAGTGTAGTTTAGTAGGATGGAGGCACCATAGCTGTATGGATCTGTAACTGCTACAGTGTAGTTTAGTAGGATGGAGGCCCCATAGCTGTATTGATCTGTAACTGCTACAGTGTAGTTTAGTAGGATGGAGGCACCATAGCTGTATGGATCTGTAACTGCTACAGTGTAGTTTAGTAGGATGGAGGCCCCATAGCTGTATGGATCTGTAACTGCAGTGTAGTTTAGTAGGATGGAGGCCCCATAGCTGTATGGATCTGTAACTGCTACAGTGTAGTTTAGTAGGATGGAGGCACCATAGCTGTATGGATCTGTAACTACAGTGTAGTTTAGTAGGATGGAGGCACCATAGCTGTATGGATCTGTAACTACAGTGTAGTTTAGTAGGATGGAGGCACCATAGCTGTATGGATCTGTAACTACAGTGTAGTTTAGTAGGATGGAGGCCCCATAGCTGTATGGATCTGTAACTACAGTGTAGTTTAGTAGGATGGAGGCCCCATAGCTGTATGGATCTGTAACTGCTACAGTGTAGTTTAGTAGGATGGAGGCCCCATAGCTGTATGGATCTGTAACTGCTACAGTGTAGTTTAGTAGGATGGAGGCCCCATAGCTGTATGGATCTGTAACTGCTACAGTGTAGTTTAGTAGGATGGAGGCTCCATAGCTGTATGGATCTGTAACTGCTACAGTGTAGTTTAGTAGGATGGAGGCTCCATAGCTGTATGGATCTGTAACTGCTACAGTGTAGTTTAGTAGGATGGAGGCTCCATAGCTGTATGGATCTGTAACTGCTGTATTGATGTACAGCATCAGTGTTAGCCTAGTGTAACTAAACCACCATCCTAGACCAGTATTCTTTTTAAACAGGAATATCTAACGTTGTAATGTTGTAGGAGTCTAGGATATTCCTTTAGAATGTCGATGCGGACATACACTGACTGTACAAAACATTAGGAACACCTTTCATAATACTGAGTTGCACCCACCTTTTGCCCTCAGAACAGCCTCAATTCGTTGGGGCATGGACTCATGTCGAAAGCGCTCCACAGGGATGCTGGCCCATGTTGACTCCAATGCTTCCAACAGTTGGCTGGATATATTTTTGGGGGGTGGACCATTCTTGATACACAAGGGAAACTGTTGAGTGTGAAAAACCCAGCAGCATTGCAGTTCTTGACCACACCAGTGTGCCTGGCACCTACTACCATACCCCGTTCAAAGGCACTTCAATCTTTTGTCTTGCCCGTTCACCCTCTGAATGGCACACATACACAATCCATGTCTCAATTGTCTCAAGGCTTGAAAATCCTTCTTTAACCGGTCTCCTCCCCTTCATCTACACTGAATGTAGTGGATTTAACAGGTGACATCAATAAGGGATCATAGCGTTCACCTGGAATCACTCATGGAAAGAGCAGTTGTTCATAATGTTTTGTATACTCAGTGTATAGAATGAGAATGTTACTTCAGAATGTTCTCTCCCAGTCAGATGAGGAGAGCCAAGGACCGCTTATCCTGTATCAGCTCGCTAATGTCATTCAAATGTCATGAATGTTGTGTGTATGTTTATTAATAAACACACTGCGTTCCGTACTGAAATACAGGATCGCCAGCCTCAACCATGACCGCTAGTGAAAGGTCAAACTGAAATCTCTTGTGAATGTAGTGAAAGGTCAAACTAAAAGATGAAGGGTCAATGAGGCTCTAGAACGCTTCATACACTCATTGCACAAATTAACTGCTAACCACACACACTGTAGTGCACGTACACACTAACACACTATACGCAGTACATATACACTAACACAATATATGCAGTACATACACACTATATGCAGTACATACACACTAACACACTATACGCAGTACATACACACTAACACACTATACGCGGTACATACACACTAACACACTATACGCGGTACATACACACTAACACACTATACGCAGTACATACACACTAACACACTATACGCAGTACATATACACTAACACACTATACACAGTCCATACACACTATACGCAGTACATACACACTAACACACTATACGCAGTACATACACACTAACACACTATACACAGTACATACACACTAACACACTATACGCAGTACATACACACTAACACACTATACGCAGTACATACACACTAACACACTATACGCAGCACATACACACTAACACACTATACGCAGCACGTATACAGTACACACTATACGCATCACATATACACTAACACACTATACGCAGCACATATACAGTACACACTATACGCAGCACGTATACAGTACACACTATACGCAGCACGTATACAGTACACACTATACGCAGCACGTATACAGTACACACTATACGCAGCACGTATACACTAACACACTATACGCAGCACGTATACAGTACACACTATACGCAGCACATATACATTACACACTATACGCAGTGCGTATACAGTACACACTATACGCAGCACATATACAGTACACACTATACGCAGCACGTATACAGTACACACTATACGCAGCACGTATACACTAACACACTATACGCAGCACATATACAGTACACACTATACGTAGCACGTATACAGTACACACTATACGCAGCACGTATACACTAACACACTATACGCAGCACATATACAGTACACACTATACGCAGCACGTATACAGTACACACTATACGCAGCACGTATACAGTACACACTATACGCAGCACGTATACAGTACACACTATACGCAGCATGTATACAGTACACACTATACGCAGCACATATACAGTACACACTACGCAGCATGTATACAGTACACACTATACGCAGCACGTATACACTAACACACTATACGCAGCACATATACACTAACACACTATACGCAGCACATATACACTAACACACTATACGCAGCACGTATACAGTACACACTATATGCAGCACGTATACAGTACACACTATCTTGTGTTTATTAATAGCAGTCTCTAGAGAGCATTCAGGACATAACTGCTCCGCTCTTGGGGGAGCCCTTCAGACAGCTGCACTCCGGGCAGAGTGTGCCCAGACACAGTGTAGGAACAGCTTTAGTGTCCAGCTCAGATTGCATCCACAGACAGACAGACCGAGAGACAGACAGACCGAGAGACAGACAGACCGAGAGACAGACAGACAGACCGAGAGACAGACAGACAGACCGAGAGACAGACAGACAGACCGAGAGACAGACAGACAGACCGAGAGACAGACAGACAGACCGAGAGACAGACAGAAGGACCGAGAGACAGACAGAAGGACCGAGAGACAGACGGACGGACGAGAGACAGGTTCTGCAGTCGGACAGCGGGTCAGTCGGATAGGCTAGCTGGGTGTGTGATGCGTAGAGGAGGAAGTACGGTGTGGGGAGAGGGACAGAAGGCACAGATTACACTGTGATGACAACATGAAGCTACAACACAGACTGGCTACCTCAGGTCACACCATAGAGAATGATAGAGGCCTCTAGTGGCCTATAGGCTGTTATAGCATGGGCAGCGCCATTGAGGGCTTCCGCCATTTTAAAGTAGCCAACTGGGTTGGGGTTCCTGTGGGTTGTAGCCTCAATGGTGCTGCTGTCACAGACAGTACAACGGGACAGATATAAAGAGTCCTCTATCTATCTCTATGGGACACAGACAGTACAACGGGACAGATATAAAGAGTCCTCTATCTATCTCTATGGGACACAGACAGTACAACGGGACAGATATAAAGAGTCCTCTATCTATCTCTATGGGACACAGACAGTACAACGGGACAGATATAAAGAGTCCCCTATCTATCTCTATGGGACACAGACTGTAGTGTTCAGACTACAGAACAGATTGCTAGGAGACTCTGACCTGTATTCTGATTGGCTCAGAGCAAACAGAAGAAATCTGACGTTTTTCTATTTTTCTCTCTACCTCCCCCCCCCCCCCCCCTCCTCCACTCCTCTAGTCAGGATGTCTATCACTAAGATCCATGCCAGAGAGATCCTCGACTCCAGAGGAAACCCCACCGTGGAGGTGGACCTCTACACTGCCAAAGGTGCTCACAGTGTTTACATACAAACATACTGTTCCACAATGTTGTTCACCGACCCAGCAGTCTAACCTCTCTCTCTCTGTGTGTGTATGGTCAGGCCGTTTCAGGGCAGCCGTGCCCAGCGGTGCCTCTACCGGTGTCCATGAGGCTCTGGAGCTGAGAGATGGAGACAAGTCACGCTACCTGGGAAAAGGTGAGTCCGATCCATAGAGGTGGATAGAGGGTGCACTTGGCCCAAAGCTTGTTTTAGCATGGGCAGGACCATTGAGGACTTTCACCATTTTTAAGTAGACGTAGCCTAGCGGCAGGTAGCCTAGCAGCAGGTAGCCTAGCGGCAGGTAGCCTAGCGGCAGGTAGCCTAGCGGCAGGTAGCCTAGCGGCAGGTAGCCTAGCGGCAGGTAGCCTAGCGGCAGGTAGCCTAGCGGCAGGTAGCCTAGCGGCAGGTAGCCTAGCGGCAGGTAGCCTAGCGGCAGGTAGCAGGTAGCCTAGCGGCAGGTAGCCTAGCAGCAGGTAGCCTAGCAGCAGGTAGCCTAGCAGCAGGTAGCCTAGCGGCAGGTAGCCTAGCGGCAGGTAGCCTAGCGGCAGGTAGCCTAGCAGCAGGTAGCCTAGCAGCAGGTAGCCTAGCAGCAGGTAGCCTAGCAGCAGGTAGCCTAGCAGCAGGTAGCCTAGCGGCAGGTAGCCTAGCAGCAGGTAGCCTAGCGGCAGGTAGCCTAGCAGCAGGTAGCCTAGCGGCAGGTAGCCTAGCGGCAGGTAGCCTAGCGGCAGGTAGCAGGTAGCCTAGCGGCAGGTAGCCTAGCAGCAGGTAGCCTAGCAGCAGGTAGCCTAGCGGCAGGTAGCCTAGCGGCAGGTAGCCTAGCGGCAGGTAGCCTAGCAGCAGGTAGCCTAGCAGCAGGTAGCCTAGCAGCAGGTAGCCTAGCAGCAGGTAGCCTAGCGGCAGGTAGCCTAGCGGCAGGTAGCCTAGCGGCAGGTAGCCTAGCGGCAGGTAGCCTAGCGGTTAAGAACGTTAGTAACCGAAAGGTCGGTGGTCGAATCCCCGAGCCGGCAAGGTAGAACAACTACTACTGCTGCTACTGCTACTATGGCAACACCTCCTTTGGCCGCCATTCCTTCCAGTTCTCTGCTGCCAATGACTGGAACAAATTGCAAAAATCTCTGAAGCTGGAGACACTTATCTCCCTCACTAACTTTAAGCATCAGTTGTCAGAGCACCTTACCGATCACTGCACCTGTACACAGCCCATCTGAAATTAGCCCACCCAACTACCTCATCCCTATATTGTTATTTATTTTGCTCTTTTGCACCCCAGTATCTCTATTTGCACATAATCTCTTGCACATCTAGCATTCCAGTGTTAATACTATTGTAATTATTTTGCACTATAGCCTATTTATTGCCTTACCTCCATAACTTGCTACATTTGCACACACTGTATATATATGTTCTGTTGTATTTTTGACTTTATGTTTTTTACCCCATATGTAACTCTGTGTTGTTGTTTTTATCGCACTGCTTTGCTTTATCTTGGCCAGGTCGCAGTTATAAATGAGAACTTGTTCTCAACTGGCTTACCTGGTTAAATAAAGGTGAAATAAAAAAATAATAAAAAGGTTACTACTACTGTTACTGCTATTACTACTACTACTACTACTACTACTACTACTACTACTACTACTACTACTACTACTACCTTCCCTGCTAAGAATATAGTTACTCCAGCACATTAGGTGGTACCTTTTCAGTTTATTTATGAACTGTCAATATACTCATAGAAGTAGAAGAAAAAATTGACTACTTTCAAATGGAAAGTGGCTGCTGTCACAGATGAGACCATTGTATAGAAAGGAGATCTCTTGTGTCTCTCAGTGATCGGTAGGTCTGGTCTGACAGTGTTGTGTTCCAAGAAGGCCTATCTCTAAATATCAAATAATTCTTACTATCTCTAAAGGTACCGTTAAGGCTGTGGATCATGTGAACAAGGACATTGCCGCCAAACTGATTGAGCAGAAATTCAGCGTTGTTGACCAGGAGAAGATCGATAAATTCATGCTGGAGTTGGACGGAACTGAGAACAAATGTACGTCGCTCATCCTCTGTCTCTCTCTGTCTCTGTCTCTGTCTCTGTCTCTCTCTCTGTCTCTGTCTCTGTCTCTCTCTCTGTCTCTGTCTCTGTCTCTCTCTCTGTCTCTCTCTCTGTCTCTGTCTCTGTCTCTCTCTCTGTCTCTCTCTCTGTCTCTCTCTCTGTCTCTCTCTCTGTCTCTCTCTCTGTCTCTCTCTGTCTCTCTCTGTCTCTCTCTGTCTCTCTCTGTCTCTCTGTCTCTCTCCCTCTCTCTCTCTGTCTCTCTCTCTGTCTCTCTCTGTCTCTCTCTGTCTCTCTCTGTCTCTCTGTCTCTCTCTGTCTCTCTCTCTCTCTCTCTCTCTCTCTCTCTCTCTCTCTCTCTCTCTCTCTCTCTCTCTCTCTCTCTCTGTCTCTCTCTGTCTCTCTCTCTCTGTCTCTCTCCCTCTCTCTCTCTCTCTCTCTGTCTCTCTCTCGGTCTCTCTCTGTCTCTCTCTCGGTCTCTCTCTGTCTCTCTCTCGGTCTCTCTCTGTCTCTCTCTCGGTCTCTCTCTCAGTCTCTGTCTCTCTCTCTGTCTCTCTCTCTCTCTCTGTCTCTGTCTCCTCCTTTCTTAATTCACTTTATTACCATTGAAAGTTAGATCACGTCCATCTCAGTAAGTCCTCTCCCAGTAAAATGTCCTTTGAATAAGCTGAAAATACTTTACAACTGGAGGAGATGGTATCACTATGTGTTTAAAACTCTTGGCTTTTCTGTAGCTAAGTTTGGAGCCAACGCCATCCTGGGTGTGTCTCTGGCGGTCTGCAAGGCAGGAGCAGCGGAGAAGGGAGTGCCCCTGTACCGTCACATCGCTGACCTGGCCGGACACAAGGACGTCATCCTGCCCTGCCCCGTGAGTACAGCTTTAACCTTTAACCCCTGCCCCATCATATACCTACCTATATATAATATAACCAGGACGTCATCCTGCCCTGCCCCGTGAGTACAGCTTTAACCTTTAACCCCTGCCCCATCATATACCTACCTATATATAATATAACCAGGACGTCATCCTGCCCTGCCCCGTGAGTACAGCTTTAACCTTTAACCCCTGCCCCATCATATACCTACCTATATATAATATAACCAGGACGTCATCCTGCCCTGCCCCGTGAGTACAGCTTTAACCTTTAACCCCTGCCCCATCATATACCTACCTATATATAATATAACCAGGACGTCATCCTGCCCTGCCCCGTGAGTACAGCTTTAACCTTTAACCGTTAACCTTTAACTCCTGCCCCATCATATACCTACACTACATGATCAAAAGTATGTGTACACCTGCTCATCGAACATCTCATTCCAAAATCATGGGCATTAGAATGGAGTTGGTCCCCCCTTTGCTGCTATAACAGCCTCCACTCTTCTGGGAAGGCTTTCCACTAGATGTTGGAACATTGCTGTGGGACTTGCTTCCATTCAGCCACAAGAGCATTAGTGAGGTCGGGACCTGATGTTGGGCGATTAGACCTGGCTCGCAGTCAGCGTTCCAATTCATCCCAAAGGTGTTCGATGGGGTTGAGGTCAGGGCTCTGTGCAGGCCAGTCTAGTTCTTTCACACCGATCTCAACAAACCATTTCTGTATGGACCTCGCTTTGTGCACAGGGGCATTGTCATGCTGAAACAGGAAAGAACCTTCCCCAAACTGTTGCCACAAAGTTGGAAGCACATAATCGTCTAGAATGTCATTGTATGCTGTAGCGTTAAGATTTCCCTTCACTGGAACTAAGGAGCCTAGCCCGAACCATGAAAAACAGCCCCAGACCATTACTCCTCCTCCACCGAATTTTACAGTTGACACTATCCATTGTGGCAGGTAGCGTTCTTCTGGCATCCGCCAAACCCAGATTTGTCTGTCGGACTGCCAGATGGTGAAGCGTGATTCATCACTCCAGAGAACGCGTTTCACTGCTCCAGAGTCCAATGGCGGCGAGCTTTACACCACTCCAGCTGACGCTTGGCATTGCACATGTTGATCTAAGGCTTGTGTGCGGCTGCTCAGCCATGGAAACCCATTTCATGAAGCTCCCTACGAACCGTTATTGTGCTGACTTGCTTCCAGAGGCAGTTTGGAACTCGGTAGTGAGTGTTGCAACCGAGGACAGACCATTTTTATGCGCTACACGCTTCAGCACTCGGCGGTCCCGTTCTGTCAGCTTGTGTGGTCTACCACTTCGCGGCTGAGCCGTTGTTGCTCCTAGACGTTTCCACTTCACAATAACAGCACTTACAGTTGACCGGGGCAGCTCTAGCAGGGCTGATATTTGATGAACTGACAGGTTGGAAAGGTGGCATCCTATGAAGGCGCCACGTTGAAAGTCACTGAGCTGTTCAGTAAGGCCATTCTACTGCCAATGTTTGTCTATGGAGATTGCATGGCTGTGTGCGCAAATCTAATAACTTAAAGGGTGTCAACATACATGTTTATATATAATATATTAATTAATATATCTAGGTGGTCTACCTCTCTGTATTCATACCCCTTTCCTTTTTCCACATTTTGTTACGTTATTCTGAAATGGATTTTTAAAAAACACAATACCCCATAATGACAAAGTGAAAACAGGTTTTTATACATAAAAAAAAAACAGAAATACCTTATTTACATAAGTATTCAGACCCTTTGCTATGAGACTCCAAATTGAGCTCCTGTTTCCACTGGCTCAAAGCAGAGGAGAGATTGACTGCATCACTACTTGTATTTGTGAGAGGTATTGACATGTTGAATGAACCGAGCTGTCTGTTTGAACTACTAGCACACAGCTCGGACACCCATGCATACCCCACAAGACATGCCACCAGAGGTCTCTTCACAGTCCCCAAGTCCAGAACAGACTATGGGAGGCGCACAGTACTACATAGAGCCATGACTACATGGAACTCTATTCCACATCAAGTAACTGATGCAAGCAGTAAAATTAGATTTAAAAAGCAGATAGAAATACACCTTATGGAACAGCGGGGACTGTGAAGCAACACAAACATAGACACATGCATACAAACACATGATAACATACGCACTATACACACGTACACATGGATTTTGTGTTGTAGATATGTGGTAGTAGAGTAGAGGCCTGAGGGCACACACTTAATATGTTGTGAAATCTGTTATGAATGTATTGTAATGTTTTTAAAATGTATAACTGCCTTAATTTTGCTGGATGCCAGGAAGAGAAATGGGGATCCATAATAAACCCCAGGAAGAGTAGCTGCTGCCTTGGCAGGAACTAATGGGGATCCATAATAAACCCCAGGAAGAGTAGCTGCTGCCTTGGCAGGAACTAATGGGGATCCATAATAAATACAAACATGATATTCTTATAAAGGCTGTGATAATTCAGATGGAACTGTTACCGTCTGTGTCATCGAATACAGCATGGCTTGGAACGTTTATCTTTACAACAAAGACATTTACATTTGATGTACTGTATATGGAAAAATGACTTTGAAATGGTAACTGAAGAAATGTCTACTTTTTTTATGTTCTGAAAAATAACAGGTAGCATATCAAACTTGAAAGGACATTTCCTAAAGAAAATGTGTGTTTCCTACCCTCTCTCCAGGCCGTGCTGGTAACAAGCCCTAACCTCATCTTCTCTACCCCTCTCCTCCCTCTCTCCAGGCCGTGCTGGTAACAAGCCCTAACCTCATCTTCTCTACCCCTCTCCTCCCTCTCTCCAGGCCGTGCTGGTAACAAGCCCTAACCTCATCTTCTCTACCCCTCTCCTCCCTCTCTCCAGGCCGTGCTGGTAACAAGCCCTAACCTCATCTTCTCTACCCCTCTCCTCCCTCTCTCCAGGCCGTGCTGGTAACAAGCCCTAACCTCATCTTCTCTACCCCTCTCCTCCCTCTCTCCAGGCCGTGCTGGTAACAAGCCCTAACCTCATCTTCTCTACCCCTCTCCTCCCTCTCTCCAGGCCGTGCTGGTAACAAGCCCTAACCTCATCTTCTCTACCCCTCTCCTCCCTCTCTCCAGGCCGTGCTGGTAACAAGCCCTAACCTCATCTTCTCTACCCCTCTCCTCCCTCTCTCCAGGCCGTGCTGGTAACAAGCCCTAACCTCATCTTCTCTACCCCTCTCCTCCCTCTCTCCAGGCCTTCAACGTGATCAACGGTGGTAGCCATGCTGGTAACAAGCTGGCCATGCAGGAGTTCATGATCCTGCCCATCGGAGCGTCTAACTTCCACGAGGCCATGAGGATCGGAGCTGAGGTTTACCACAACCTGAAGAACGTGATCAAGGCCAAGTACGGAAAGGACGCCACCAACGTAGGAGATGAGGGTGGCTTCGCACCCAACATCCTGGAGAACAACGAGGGTAAGAGAGAAAGATCTCCTTGTATATTTGTAGAAGTTTATGACGGGGATAGGTACAAGAGAGTGGAAACGAGAGGACAGTCGGCCCAGCCCAGTTCAAACCCCTTTGTCAGTGTTGGCAGATGTACCACTAGACCAGACTTTAATGTCTATCTATAGTGCTCCCTGGTGGAGCTACGCCACAGGGACTATCCTGTAGGGCCCCCTGGTGGAGCTACGCCACAGGGACTATCCTATAGGGTCCCCTGGTGGAGCTACACCACAGGGACTATCCTATAGGGCCCCCTAGTGGAGCTGCAACACAGGGACTATCCTGGAGGGCCCCCTGGTGGAGCTACGCCATAGGGTCTATCCTATAGGGCCCCCTGGTGGAGCTGCGCCACAGGGACTATCCTGTTGGGCCCCCTGGTGGAGCTACACCACAGGGACTATCCTATAGGGCCCCCTGGTGGAGCTACGCCACAGGGACTATCCTGTAGGGCCCCCTGGTGGAGCTACGCCACAGGGACTATCCTGTAGGGCCCCCTGGTGGAGCTACACCACAGGGACTATCCTGTAGGGCCCCCTGGTGGAGCTACGCCACAGGGACTATCCTGGAGGGCCCCCTAATGGAGCTGCACCACAGGGACTATCCTGTGGGGCCCCCTGGTGGAGCTACGCCACTATCCTATAGAGCCCCCTGGTGGAGCTGCACCACAGGGACTATCCTGTAGGGCCCCATGGTGGAGCTACGCTACAGGGACTATTACGCCACAGGGACTATCCTGTAGGGCCCCCTGGTGGAGCTGCGCCACAGGGACTATTGTAAAGGGTCTTAGGGCCCCCTGGCAGAGGTGTGTGATACTTGAACCTTTCTTCTCCCTCCAGCTCTGGAGCTCCTGAAGTCAGCTATTGAGAAGGCTGGATACCCAGACAAGATCATCATCGGCATGGACGTGGCTGCCTCTGAGTTCTACAAGGCAGGAAAGTACGACCTGGACTTCAAGTCACCTGACGACCCTGCCAGATACATCACTGGCGATCAGCTGGGAGATCTGTACAAGAGCTTCATCAAGGGATATCCCGGTACAGACACACACACACACACACACACACACACACACAGACACACACACACACACACACACACACACACACCCTTCCTCTCTAACTCCTCCTCTCCTCTTCCAGTTCAGTCCATTGAGGATCCCTTCGATCAGGATGATTGGGCAGCATGGTCAAAGTTCACTGCCGCTGTCGACATCCAGGTGGGTCCAGTCATTACCTCTGTCTCGGTGGTCTACCTCTCTGTCTCGGTGGTCTACCCCTCTGTCTCGGTGGTCCACCCCTCTGTCCACCCCTCTGTCTCGGTGGTCCACCCCTCTGTCTCGGTGGTCCACCCCTCTGTCTCGGTGGTCTACCCCTCTGTCTCGGTGGTCCACCCCTCTGTCTAGGTGGTCTACCCCTCTGTCTCGGTGGTCTACCCCTCTGTCTCGGTGGTCCACCCCTCTGTCTAGGTGGTCTACCCCTCTGTCTAGGTGGTCTACCCCTCTGTCTACCCCTCTGTCTCGGTGGTCTACCCCTCTGTCTCGGTGGTCTACCCCTCTGTCTAGGTGGTCTACCCCTCTGTCTCGGTGGTCTACCCCTCTGTCTAGGTGGTCTACCCCTCTGTCTACCCCTCTGTCTAGGTGGTCTACCCCTCTGTCTAGGTGGTCCACCCCTCTGTCTACCCCTCTGTCTCGGTGGTCTACCCCTCTGTCTAGGTGGTCTACCCCTCTGTCTACCCCTCTGTCTCGGTGGTCCACCCCTCTGTCTCGGTGGTCTACCCCTCTGTCTAGGTGGTCTACCCCTCTGTCTAGGTGGTCCACCCCTCTGTCTAGGTGGTCCACCCCTCTGTCTAGGTGGTCCACCCCTCTGTCTCGGTGGTCCACCCCTCTGTCTGTTAACCCTATAGGATTACTTTTATACTATCCCAGGTATTCCTTAAAGAGGGAGGGTTTCAAGTGTCTCCGGAAGGTGGTCAGTGACTCCGCTGTCCTGGCGTCGTGGGGGAGCTTGTATAGGGTTATATGTTCTCTATATAACCCTATATATTATATATGTTCTCTATATAACCCTATATATTGTATATGTTCTCTATATAACCCTATATATTAACCCTATATATCCCTGGGAGGTGACGATCTGACCGGAACCAACCCCAAGCATTACGGTTAGAGTTACTCTATATGATGTTAACCTATATAATCTATACATTGTGTTATTCTATAGGTGGTGGGTGATGATCTGACCGTGACCAACCCCAAGCGTATCCAGCAGGCTGTGGAGAAGAAGGCCTGTAACTGCCTGCTCCTCAAGGTCAACCAGATCGGCTCCGTCACAGAGTCCATCAAGGCGTAAGTATAGGGCCCCCTCGCAGAGCTGCATCACAGGGACTAGGCTACAGGGCCCCCTCGCAGAGCTGCACCACAGGGACTAAGCTACAGGGCCCCCTCGCAGAGCTGCACCACAGGGACTAGGCTACAGGGCCCCCTCGCAGAGCTGCACCACAGAGGCTACAGGGCCCCCTCGCAGAGCTGCACCACAGGGACTAGGCTACAGGGCCCCCTCGCAGAGCTGCGCCACAGGGGCTATATAACAGGGCCAAACTGGGATGTATTCACTAGGAAACTAACTGAAGCGAACAGGCCGATACGAGGAGGGACCTAAATTAATCAAATAACAAACACTTGTTTTATTTTTTCCATTGCTACGGTTTTGATACGGTGTGCGTAATGACTACACCCCTGACCATCTCTTCTCTGGTCAAGTCTAACGGATGGGGTGTGATGGTGTCTAATCAAATCAAATCAAATCAAATTTTATTGGTCACATGCGCCGAATAAAACAGGTGCAGACATTACAGTGAAATGCTTACTTACAGCCCTTAACCAACAGTGCATTTATTTTTAACAAAAAAAGTAAAAATAAAACAACAACAAAAAAAGTGTTGAGAAAAAAAAGAGCAGAAGTAAAATAAAGTGACAGTAGGGAGGCTATATATACAGGGGGGTACCGTTGCAGAGTCAATGTGCGGGGGCACCGGCTAGTTGAGGTAGTTGAGGTAATATGTACATGTGGGTAGAGTTAAAGTGACTATGCATAAATACTTAACAGAGTAGCAGCAGCGTAAAAAGGATGGGGTGGGGGGGCAGTGCAAATAGTCCGGGTAGCCATGATTAGCTGTTCAGGAGTCTTATGGCTTGGGGGTAGAAGCTGTTGAGAAGTCTTTTGGACCTAGACTTGGCACTCCGGTACCGCTTGCCGTGCGGTAGCAGAGAGAACAGTCTATGACTAGGGTGGCTGGAGTCTTTGACAATTTTTAGGGCCTTCCTCTGACACCGCCTGGTATAGAGGTCCTGGATGGCAGGAAGCTTTGCCCCAGTGATGTACTGGGCCGTACGCACTACCCTCTGTAGTGCCTTGCGGTCGGAGGCCAAGCAGTTGCCATACCAGGCGGTGATGCAACCAGTCAGGATGCTCTCGATGGTGCAGCTGTAGAATTTTTTGAGGATCTGAGGACCCATGCCAAATCTTTTTAGTCTCCTGAGGGGGAATAGGCTTTGTCGTGCCCTCTTCACGACTGTCTTGGTGTGTTTGGACCATGATAGTTCGTTGGTGATGTGGACACCTAGGAACTTGAAGCTCTCAACCTGTCTATACTCTGTGTAAGCTGTCCCAGTCTAACGGATGGGGTGTGATGGTGTCTATACTCTGTGTATTACAGGTGTAAGCTGGCCCAGTCTAACGGATGGGGTGTGATGGTGTCTCATCGTTCAGGAGAGACAGAGGACACCTTCATCGCTGACCTGGTGGTCGGACTCTGCACTGGACAGATCAAGACTGGCGCCCCCTGTAGATCAGAACGTCTGGCCAAATACAACCAGCTGATGAGGTCAGTTACACTGACCCCTACAGGAATACACCAGCTACTGCACCCTGACTCAGTTAATATACTGTAGTGTTATGGTAGACTGACCCCTACAGGAATACACCAGCTACTGCACCCTGACTCAGTTAATATACTGTAGCGTTATGGTAGACTGACCCCTACAGGAATACACCAGCTACTGCACCCTGACTCAGTTAATATACTGTAGAGTTATGGTAGACTGACCCCTACAGGAATACACCAGCTACTGCACCCTGACTCAGTTAATATACTGTAGTGTTATGGTAGACTGACCCCTACAGGAATACACCAGCTACTGCACCCTGACTCCGTTAACATACTGTACAGACTGAAAGACGCCAGATTATGTTTACAGCGCATTCAGAAAGTATTCAGACCCCTTTACGTTTTCCACATTTTGTTACGTTGCAGCCTTATTCTAAAATGAATTAAACTGTTTTTTCCCCTCATCAATCTACACACAATACCCCATAATGACAAAGCAAAAAACAGAAGCCACTCCTCAGTAAAAGGCACATGACAGCCATGAGAAACAAGATTCTCTGGTCTGATTAAACCAAGATTGAACTCTTTGGCCTGAACGCCAAACGTCATGTCTGGAGGAAACCTGGTACCATCCCTACGGTGAAGCATGGTGGTGGCAGCATCATGCTGTGGGGATGTTTTTCAGCGGCAGGGACTGGGAGACTAGTCAGGATCGAGGGAAAGATGAACGGCGCTAAGTACAGAGAGATCCTTGATGAAAACCTGCTCCAGAGCGCTCAGGACCTCAGACTGGGGTCAAGGTTCACCTTCCAACAGGACAACGTCCCTAAGCCAGGTCGCAGTTGTAAATGAGAACCTGTTCTCAACTGGCTTACCTGGTTAAATAAAGGTGAAATAAAAAAATAAAAAAAGCACACAGCCAAGACAACGCAGGAGTGGCTTCGGGACAAGTCTCTGAATGTCCTTGAGTGGCCCAGCCAGAGCCCAGACTTGAACCCGATCTAACATCTCTGGAGAGACCTGAATACAGGTGTGCCAAGCTTGTAGCGTCATACCCAAGAAGACTTGAGGCTGTAATCGCTGCCAAAGGTGCTTCGCCAAAGTACTGAGTAAAGGGTCTGAATACTTGTGACAATTCCGTTTTTACATTTTCAAACATTTATGAAAACCTATTTTTGCTTTGTCATTATGGGGTATTGTGTGTAGATTGATGAGGGGAAAAAAACGATCTAATCAATTTTAGAATAAGGCTGTAACGTAACAAAATTTGGAAAAAGTCAAGGGGTCTGAATACTTTCCTAATGCACTGTATATATGCACCTATTATAAAGTATGAAAAGGATTGTTCATTCACAATGTTTTATCATACCATCATATTTGTATATTTTGTAAATCTGAAGAATCATTTTAGAACTTCCACTCGAAATATGGTGAAGTGGGAGAAGATGGAGCGACATGAAACTTGCCCGACATTCTGCTCATTTTCTCATCAATTAAACATTTAATCTCAATACAGTTTTCTGTTCCCAAAACTACGATCCGTTACGAACAGAGTGCACTAAATTTTCTAGATTTGACCCTTTGCCAAAGTTGTAAAAAATTGCGTTGTTTAGGAGTGCAAGGGCAAATTGCGTTATTGTACCCACACTTCACAGAGAAGGCGTTCCCTAATGGAAATATGCAAATGCATGCAGAAAGTAAACCCAATTAGAATTAAACATTTTCCTAATTGAAAGGCATGAAATAGAATTGGAATTTCAGTCTACTTCCTGAATTGACTGGAATGTAAATGGAATTGACCCCAACACTGACAACAGCTACTGTACCCTGACCAATACAACTAGACTAGTTGTCCCCCTCCATGAAATTGGTTGGAGGGGGGGACTATGGATCTGTCTGTCCGTTCGTACGTTAGTCTCACGCGATATCTCAGACACCACTTGGCCAATTTTGATGAAACTTGGGTGAGTGGTGCATCTTGCAATAGAGACCCGGCAAATTACACTGACTGGCCCAAGGGGGGCGCTATACTAATAAACTGAAATTCCAAACTTTGAACAAGCATTTCTCCTGTCCCGTTTAAGCTTCAATTGCTGTCACTGATTGGCCCAAGGGGGGTGCTGCATCATTCGTGGGGGACGGCATGTTTACTGTTGCCTTGTTTCTAGATTGAACGTTTTCCTGATCAAGATGGATGATTTTTTGTCATATTGTTAGGATGCCAATGGCCATTTTAGAGATTCTATATGTAAAACTCTGACCTCTAACCCCTAACCCTTCCAGGATTGAGGAGGAGCTTGGAGACAAGGCAAAGTTCGCTGGCAAGGACTACCGCCACCCCAAGGTCAACTAAATCCTGACCTCTGACCTAAACCACGGCTTTCTTCTTCCCCCTCTCCATCACGGCTGACTGGGTTCAGGGGTCAGGTTTTGGTTTTATCTTCGACCTCCTCATCCCTCCATCCCTCTCCCATCACAAGCGTCTTTATTGATGTAACGTGAGAAATAAAACAAATAAAAAATGTAAAGTTGTGCTCTCCTGTCCTGATTGGTTGTTTATGGCGACTTTCTATTAAGGATTTATCCTGGTGTTTTACCCAAAAGGCTCAGACTTCTAATCCGTGTCTCACTGGGCCATGGCTCCGGAGGACCTGCCCTGAGTTGAAGCCCGGGCCCTGGGTACTTTTCATAACAATGGCTGACCTACTCACAAAGCAACTACATTTACATTTCATTGATTTAGTAAACACTCTTTTAAATTTTTTATTTTTATTTTTTTGGGGGTAGATCAGCTTAATATTGCAGATAGATTGTATCTTCTATCAATGTAATTGTCTGCATCACTTCCAATCCTCCATGTTTTTTATATATATACTCCCCTTTATTACTTTTCAACTCCGCCATCCTTTCCCTACTTGGGGTAAATTAGTGAACAACAACGCTTAGGCCTCTACTTCCAGCTTATACATACTATATATATTTTATGGACACAGTCAATTTTACAATAATTATATTTTATTTGTTTTTGCTCCTGAACTTCTTCTACTCTCAATCTCTCCGATCATTTTCATGATGTCCATCCGGTTTGCTTCTATATGCCATATCTTTCTAACTGTGCTCTTTCCCAAAAGCTCTCAACCTATAACCTATATACTTATTATGGCCACAGTATGCTTTACATTATTAGCTATCTTTGTTATTAGTTGTTGTTAGTTGTTATTAGTCCCATCCTTCAACTCCATTCAACACCACCCATCTATCTCTTAACACCATCCATATTGGATTTCTATTTGCCATATATATTTCAACCGTACTGTGATGTTTTACAAAAGTTCTGAACCTTTCTATTCTCATTGCTTCTACAGATTGTGAATTAAAAATAAACATTTTTGCTAAAAGTATTATTATTATTGACTATGACTTTTCAGATCACCCAGTAGTGCTGTCTGCAAGGTTAGCTCCAGGTAAATATTGCAATCCTTTAGCCATTCCTGGACCTGTGTCCAAAAACAAGCTACAAATGGACAGTTCCAAAAAAATTGATCTAATGATTATGTCTCTTCGCAGCAAAATCTGCAGAGCTGGGAAGATTGTATCCCCCATATAAATAACATTCTATTGGTAGCAAGAATTTTATATAATAATTTAAATTGAAAGATTCAAGTTTTTGAATCCGGTGTCGTTTTGCGTGTCAGTTCATAAACACTATGCCATGGGATCGGTACGTCAAAAATCTCTTCCCAACTATTTTTCAATTTATATGGGACGGCTATCAATCCTTTGGTCCTTAAGTGAAACTGACATACTTTTTTATTTATCACAGTTTTCCTTAACCAATTATGTTCTTTAATGCAAGGCTGACAGACAAGTTCCTTACTTTCTCCCCCTTCTACTTTCCTCTTCCACTTTTGCGGTAAGGCTGCAATTATTTGGTTGTAATTTTGGGTAGAGCAGACATTTCCATATGTTTTTGTTAGCTGCATGTGCGACATAACTCCACCAGTCCTACCGATGATATCATTTACGAAGATTATACCTTTTTTAAACATTCTGTCAAAAAATTAAGGATTTTTGTCAATTAGTATATTTGAATTTAACCACAATATTTGTTGCATTATTTGTTCTGTCGTTTCTGGAGGATTAAATTGAAATTGCAACAAACGTTCTATGGCTTGTTTTAGAAATAGTGATATTTGGGAGATGATTTCCTTTTCAAATAACTGAAAATGAGAGGTTGTAATCTGAATAAAGGGAAAAAGGCCATTCTTGAACATTGGGTGAGACATTCTTACTAATTTGCTTGAGAACCAGTTCAGATTTAAGTATAACTTTTGTATGACTGAAGCTTTAATATTTAATAATTTCTGTCCTCCGAATTCATATTCATTATATAAATATGCTCTTTTAATTTTGTCTGGCTTGCCATTCCAAATAAAATTGAATATTTTTTTCTCATATAATTTAAAAAACTGTTCGCTAGGCGTAGGCAAGACCTTAAGCAAATAGGTAAACTGGGATAATACTAAAGAGTTAATCAGGGTGATTTTTCCACAAATTGACAGGTATTTACCTTTCCATGGTAGCAAGATCTTATCTATTTTTGCTAACCTTCTATTCAAATTTATTGAAGTGAGATCATTTACTTCCTTTGAGATATGTATTCCGAGTATATCCACATCACCATCAGACCATTTTATTGGTAAACTACATGGTAATGTAAACATTTTTTGTTAGTATAAACTCTTTTGACCTAAATTGCTTTTGTTTTCGAGATGAGTACTGAATTGCATGGCCTCTAAAGGCACATTTAAAGTTGTCCCATACAATAAGTGGATTTGCTGTACCTATGTTATGTCGGAAAAAGTCAGTTATAAATTCCTTTGTTCTAATTATAAATAAATTATCATCCAATAGGCTTTGATTAAATGTCCAATATACTCGCCCACGTGGAAATTCAGTAAGAGTAATGTATATGCCAATTATATGATGGTCCGACTGCATTCTGTCCCCTATCAAAACTTTTTAAACTTTTGGTGCCAACGAGAATGAGATAAGAAAGAAGTCAAGACGACTAGCTTGATTGAGTCTCCGCCATGTATATCTCACTAGATCAGTATATTTAAGCCTCCATATATCTACTAGTTCTAATGTATCCATGACATTCACAATTCCCTTAAGAGCATGTGGGTGATTGTTTGTGGTGTGATTTCCTTTACGGTCCATTGAGCTATTTAAAACAGTATTATAATCCCCCACCATAATAATATTGTCTTAAATTGTCAACCCTGCAAGCAATTCATTATATATATTGTCAAAGAAGTGTGGATCATCATTATTTGGTCCGTAAAGGTTAATGAGCCATATCTGTTTATGGTCCAATAACATATTTAAAATAATCCATCTACCTTGCGTATCTATTTGGACAATTTGCACATTCGGATCGAAATTACTATTAATTAATATCATCACCCCTTTTGAATTTATTTGCCCATGGGAGAAGGATATCCCCCCCCCCCCCCCCCCCCCCCCCCATTCCACGCAACTTCATCTAGAATTGTTGAATGAGTTTCCTGTAAACAATAGATATTATATTCCTTCTCTTTGAGCCATGTAAATATTGTTCTTCTTTTGTTATTATCAGCTAAGCCATTAAAATTATAGCAAACACTCTTATCAAGAGCATCTTACAGGACATCAAGCTGTCTCACTACAGAAACAGGAGATAGACTAGTGTCCTGTCCAGGGGGTGTACTGTACATCAAGCTGTCTCACTACAGAAACAGGAGATAGACTAGTGTCCTGTCCAGGGGGTGTACTGTACATCAAGCTGTCTCACTACAGAAACAGGAGATAGACTAGTGTCCTGTCCAGGGGGTGTACTGTACATCAAGCTGTCTCACTACAGAAACAGGAGATAGACTAGTGTCCTGTCCAGGGGGTGTAATGTACATCAAGCTGTCTCACTACAGAAACAGGAGATAGACTAGTGTCCTGTCCAGGGGATGAATGATACCAATTTGAAAGGAACTAAAGTGACAGTTAATGTGGCTACCGATAGTGGCTCATATTTAACATGATACAAGATTAGCAAGATTAGCAAACTATTGGCAAGATTAGCAAACTATTGGCAAGATTAGCAAACTATTGGCAAGATTAGCAAACCATTGGCAAGATTAGCAAACTATTAGCAAGATTAGCAAACTATTGGCAAGATTAGCAAACTATTGGCAAGATTAGCAAACTATTGGCAAGATTAGCAAACTATTGGCAAGATTAGCAAACTATTAGCAAGATTAGCAAACTATTGGCAAGATTAGCAAACTATTGGCAAGATTAGCAAAACATTGGCAAGATTAGCAAAACATTGGCAAGATTAGCAAACTATTGGCAAGATTAGCAAACTATTGGCAAGATAAGCAAACTATTGGCAAGATTAGCAAACCATTGGCAAGATTAGCAAATTTAGGCATGACATGCCCGCAAACAAACGCTGACACTACACATCCAAGGATATCTGACCAAATTATGAAAGACAAGCATTGTAGTTTTGAATTCCGTAAAGTGATTGTGGAATAGGTGAAAAAAGTATTGTTGTCTATCAACAATGACAAGCCACCGGGGTCTGACAACTTGGATGGAAAATTACTTAGGATAATAGCGGACGATATTGCCACTCCTATTTGACATATCTTCATTTTAAGCCTACTATAAAGTGTGTGCCCTCAGGCCTGGAGGGAAGCAAACGTTAACCCCCACCTAAGAATAGTAAAGCCCCCTTAACTGGCTCAAATAGCTGACCAATCAGCCTGTTACCAACCCTTAGTAAACTTTGGGGAAAAATTGTGTTTGACCAGATACAATGCTATTTTACAGTAAACAAATTGACAACAGACTTTCAGCACGCTTATAGGAAAGGACATTCAACAAGCACAGCACTTACACAAATGACTGATGATTGGCTGAGAGAAATTTATGATAAAAATATTGTGGGGGCTGTTTTGTTAGACTTCAGTGCGGTTTTTGACATTATAGATCATAGTCTGCTACTGGAAAAACGTATGTGTTATGGCTTTACACCCCCTGCTATAATGTGGATACAGAGTTACCTGTCTAACAAAACACAGAGGGTGTTCTTTAATGGAAGCCTCTCCAACATAATCCAGGTAGAATCAGGAATTCCCCAGGGCAGCTGTCTAGGCCCCTTACTATTTTCAATCTTTACTAACGACATGCCACTGGCTTTGAATAAAGCCAAATCAAATCAAATTTGTCACATGCGCCGAATACAACAGGTGTAGACCTTACTGTGAAATGCTTACTTACAAGCCCTTAACCTCTTAAGGATCGGACCCGTTTTTTCAATTTTCGCTTAAAATGACATTCCCAAATCTAACTGCCTGTAGCTCAGGACCTGAAGCAAGGATATGCATATTCTTGATACCATTTGAAAGGAAACACTTTGAAGTTTGTGGAAATGTGAAATTAATGTAGGAGAATATAACACATTAGATCTGGTAAAAGATAATACAAACAAAGAAACATGTGTTTTCTATTTATTTTTTTGTTCCATCATGAAAATGCAAGAGTATGAAAAATGTATGCACTCACTAACTGTAAGTCGCTCTGGATAAGAGCGTCTGCTAAATGACTACAATGTAAAATGTAAGAGAAAGGCCACAATATAATATTGCAGTTTAGGCGCAATTTAGATTTTGGCCACTAGATGGAAGCAGTGTGTGTGCAAAGTTTCAGATTTATCCAGTGAAGCATTGCAATACTGGACTATTTTGTATTAAGTCTGCCCAAATGTGCTGAATTGGTCAATTGATACATTTTCAAGTACATAACAATAGAGAATATACATTTTGTATTACCATATCATTTTTGTAAGTTTACACCCTCCCAGGAATGTCATACATGATGGATCATTAGCTTATACACTAACTTCCATACATCTAGATGGCCGGTCGGGGTGGGTGTGGAGCCAGAGACAGCAGGGGTTCAAACTGTAGAACCCAGTTCCTACATTTGAATATAAAAATGGATTTTATCAAACAAAACTATGCTACATTTTATCTCTGGGACGCTTAGGATGACAAATCAGTGCAAGATTACTGAATGTAAGTACATTATTTACCAGTGGGATAACCACTTTTCTTCTTTTTTTTATTATGGGGGGGGGGGGGGGTAGAAGGATGACTTTATCCTATCCCAGGTATTCCTTAAAGAGGTGGGGTTTCAAGTGTCTCCGGAAGGTGGTGAGTGACTCCGCTGTCCTGGCGTCGTGAGGGAGCTTGTTCCACCATTGGGGTGCCAGAGCAGTGAACAGTTTTGACTGGGCTGAACGGGAACTGTGCTTCCGCAAAGGTAGGGGGGCCAGCAGGCCAGAGGTGGATGAACGTAGTGCCCTCGTTTGGGTGTAGGGACTGATCAGAGCCTGAAGGTAAGGAGGTGCCGTTCCCCTCACAGCTCCGTAGGCAAGCACCATGATCTTGTAGTAGATGCGAGCCTCAACTGGAAGCCAGTGGAGTGTGCAGAGGAGCGGGGTGACGTGAGAGAACTTGGGAAGGTTGAACACCAGACGGGCTGCGGCATTCTGGATGAGTTGTAGGGGTTTAATGGCACAGGCAGGGAGCCCAGCCAACAGCGAGTTGCAGTAATCCAGACGGGAGATGACAAGTGCCTGGATTAGGACCTGTGCCGCTTTCTGTGTAAGGTAGGGTCGTACTCTGCGAATGTTGTAGAGCATGAACCTGCAGGATCGGGTCACCGCTTTGATGTTAGCGGAGAACGACAGGGTGTTGTCCAGGGTCACGCCAAGGTTCTTTGCACTCTGGGAGGAGGACACAATGGAGTTGTCAACTGTGATGGCGAGATCATGGAGCGGGCAGTCCTTCCTCGGGAGGAAGAGCAGCTCTGTCTTGCCGTGGTTCAGCTTGAGGTGGTGATCCGACATCCACACTGATATGTCTGCCAGACATGCAGAGATGCGATTCGCCACCTGGTTATCAGAAGGGGGAAAGGAGAAGATGAGTTGTGTGTCGTCTGCGTAGCAATGATAGGAGAGACCATGTGAGGATATGACAGAGCCAAGTGACTTGGTGTATAGCGAGAATAGGAGAGGGCCTAGAACTGAGCCCTGGGGGACATCAGTGGTGAGAGCACATGGTGCGGAGACAGATTCTCGCCACGCCACTTGGTAGGAGCGACCGGTCAGGTAGGAACGCAATCCAAGAGTGAGCCGCGCCGGAGATGCCCAGCTCGGAGAGGGTGGAGAGGAGGATCTGATGGTTCACAGTATCAAAGGCAGCAGACAGGTCTAGAAGGATAAGAGCAGAGGAGAGAGAGTTAGCTTTAGCAGTGCGGAGAGCCTCCGTGACACAGAGAAGAGCAGTCTCAGTTGAATGACCAGTCTTGAAACCTGACTGGTTTGGATCAAGAAGGTCATTCTGAGAGAGATAGCAGGAGAGTTGGCTAGAGACGCACGCTCAAGTTTTGGAGAGTTTACTCTCAGGTTCGGCCGGATATCGGGAGGTGGTTATTTGCAGATGATGGGACCTTATGGAAGAGGGGAAGAAATGTGCCATAAATAGTCAGAGAGGTACAGGAAGCAATTGATGAGGTAGAGCGCTGGGCATTAATGTGGATATTCAGGTTCTCTGTAGAGAAAACTCAGTGTTCTTAACCAGGAGGAAGGTGGGAGATGAGGTATGCTTGAAGTTGCATGGGAGAAACTTGGAGAGGGTGGGGGCCTTCAGGTTCCTTGGGGTATACTTTGATACTAGACTGACCTGGGCAGAACACATTGAGAGAGTGGTGGGAAAGCATAAGAAGGTGCTAAATGTGATGCGCTGTCTGACAGGGAAGGATTGGGGGGCTGGGCGTTCCTCATTGAGGACCATGTATGTTGCATTGATCCGATCTGTAATAGACTATGGCAGTATAGCATATGGTTCGGCAGCCCGGACCTCACTGGAAAGGCTACAGGGGCAAGGACTCAGAATATGTAGTGGGGCGTTTCAGACCTCCCCAGTGGCTGCATTACAGGTGGAGAAGGGGGATATGCCATTGTAGATTAGGAGACAGCAGCTGGCAATGAATTATTGAGTCAACCTACAAGGACATGGGGTGTCTCATCCTGCGAAAAGGGATTTTACAGGCATGCTAGGAACATGAGCGAAGACAGAACATGAGTTTTGGGAAGGTGGGTAATGCCCAGGCGAAGGAGATGGGACTGGATGGAAGGGAGTTTAGTCCAACGGTAGCTATTCCTGTGAATCCACCATGGCTACTCCCGCCTCCAGTAGTTGATCTAGAAGTGTTGGAGAGACTACAGAAAGATAGGGAGAGTGTTGATCCAACTGATTTGTTTAAGAGACGTCTGCATACTGTGTATCAGGATTTTGTGGCCATTTACACAGACGGTTCAAAAGATCCAAGGACAGGACGTACTGGGTCAGCGTTTGTAGTGCAGGAATGTGGGGTGGAAGTCAGGAAACGTATTACAGATCATCTGGCTGTATATACGGCAGAGCTGATGGCCATACTGTTGGCCTTGCAGTGGAAGTCAGGAAACGTATTACAGATCATCTGGCTGTATATATGGCGGAGCTGATGGCCATCCTGTTGGTCTTGCAGTGGGTGGTGGAAGTCAGGAAACGTACTCTTTTGAACCGTCTGTGTAAATGGCCACAAAATCCTGATACACAGTATGCAGACGTCTCTTAAACAAATCAGTTGGATCAACACTCTCCCTATCTTTCTGTAGTCTCTCCAACACTTCTAGATCAACTACTGGAGGCGGGAGTAGCCATGGTGGATTCACAGGAATAGCTACCGTTGGACTAATCCTGAGTGGCGCAGTGGTCTAAGGCACTGCATCGCAGTGCTAACTGTGCTACTAGAGATCCTGGTTCGAATCCAGGCTCTGTCGCAGCCGGCCGCGACCGGGAGACTCATGGGCGGCGCACAATTGGCCCAGTGTCGTCCAGGGTAGGGGAGGGAATGGCCGGCAGGGATGTAGCTCAGTTGATAGAGCATGGCGTTTGCAACGCCAGGGTTGTGGGTTCGATTCCCACGGGGGGCCAGTATAAAAAAAAAAAAAATTAAATAAAAAATGTATTCACTAACTGTAAGTCGCTCTGGATAAGAGCGTCTGCTAAATGACTAAAATGTAATGTAAAAAATGTATTACAGATCATCTGGCTGTATATATGGCGGAGCTGATGGCCATCCTGTTGGTCTTGCAGTGGGTGGTGGAAGTCAGGAAACGTATTACAGATCATCTGGCTGTATATATGGCGGAGCTGATGGCCATACTGTTGGCCTTGCAGTGGGTGGTGGAAGTCAGGAAACATATTACAGATCATCTGGCTGTATATATGGCGGAGCTGATGGCCATCCTGTTGGTCTTGCAGTGGGTGGTGGAAGTCAGGAAACGTATTACAGATCATCTGGCTGTATATATGGCGGAGCTGATGGCCATCCTGTTGGCCTTGCAGTGAGTGGTGGACGTCAGGAAACGTATTACAGATCATCTGGCTGTATATATGGCAGAGCTGATGGCCATACTGTTGGCCTTGCAGTGGGTGGAGCTGATGGCCATCCTGTTGGCCTTGCAGTGGGTGGAGCTGATGGCCATCCTGTTGGCCTTGCAGTGGGTGGAGCTGATGGCCATCCTGTTGGCCTTGCAGTGGGCGGAGCTGATGGCCATCCTGTTGGCCTTGCAGTGGGTGGAGCTGATGGCCATACTGTTGGCCTTGCAGTGGGCGGAGCTGATGGCCATACTGTTGGCCTTGCAGTGGGTGGAGCTGATGGCCATACTGTTGGCCTTGCAGTGGGTGGAGCTGATGGCCATCCTGTTGGCCTTGCAGTGGGTGGAGCTGATGGCCATCCTGTTGGCCTTGCAGTGGGTGGAGCTGATGGCCATCCTGTTGGCCTTGCAGTGGGTGGAGCTGATGGCCATACTGTTGGCCTTGCAGTGGGTGGAGCTGATGGCCATACTGTTGGCCTTGCAGTGGGTGGAGCTGATGGCCATACTGTTGGCCTTGCAGTGGGTGGAGCTGATGGCCATACTGTTGGCCTTGCAGTGGGTGGAGCTGATGGCCATACTGTTGGCCTTGCAGTGGGTGGAGCTGATGGCCATACTGTTGGCCTTGCAGTGGGTGGAGCTGATGGCCATACTGTTGGCCTTGCAGTGGGTGGAGCTGGTGGCCATACTGTTGGCCTTGCAGTGGGTGGAGCTGGTGGCCATACTGTTGGCCTTGCAGTGGGCGGAGCTGATGGCCATACTGTTGGCCTTGCAGTGGGTGGAGCTGATGGCCATACTGTTGGCCTTGCAGTGGGTGGAGCTGATGGCCATACTGTTGGCCTTGCAGTGGGTGGAGCTGATGGCCATCCTGTTGGCCTTGCAGTGGGTGGAGGAAGTTAAGCCAGACAGAATAGTTATTTGTTCTGATTCATGTGCAGAGTTAATGAGTCTCCAGTCCTTTAGCTCACGTAGCAGACAAGACCTGCTTTATGAGGTGCTACAAACCCATGGCAGGATTAAACAGATGGGTATTCAGATAAGATTTACTTGGGTCCCAGCCCATGTGGGGGGGAGGGGAACGAGGCAGTAGATGAACTGGCTAAACAAGCACTTAGTAGTGGGGATGTTGATGTTGTAGTTTCAATGAGCAAGGCAGAGGCAAAAATCCTGATATGGACAGTGATGGTCTAGAGATGGCAGGAGCAGTGGAATAGAGATAATAAGGGAAGGCATTTATTTCAAGTACAGAGGAAAGTCGGGGAGGGGAGGACGGCAGGAAGGGACAGAAGAGAGGAGGCTATTTTTACAAGATTAAGGGTGGGACACAGCCGGTTGAATAAGACCTTAATGTGATAGGAAAGCATCCAACAGGAAAGTGTGATTATTGTCAGGAAACAGAGACAGTGGAGCATGTATTGCTACAGTGTGGGCAGTATCAGAGGGAAAGAGTCATGAAAATGTATGCACTCACTAACTGTAAGTCGCTCTGGATAAGAGCGTCTGCTAAATGACTAAAATGTAAATGTAAAGAGAGAGGCTGAGATCTAGTATGAGGGAGAAAGGGATTAAGGAAATAAGTTTAAAGAGTATATTGAGTAGAACGTCATTAGATATAGTCTCAAATATGTTGTTATCTTTAAGTCGCTCTGGATAAGAGCGTCTGCTAAATGACGTAAATGTAAATGTTTTAAGAGCAACGGGGCTGGCAGGTAGGATTTAGTTTCTCCCTGTCGCTGGCCCACACTCAAGTACAGTAGGTGGCGGTAATGCACCATAACGTTGGATGCCAACCGCTGATAAACCCCACCGAATAAGAAGTTCCTATTTTATATACATTTACATTTTAGCGACTTACAGTTAGTGAATGCATACATGTTTTTTTTCTTGTTTTTTTCTTCTTTCATACTGGCCCCCCGTGGGAAACGAACCCACATCCCTGCCGGCCAAACCCTCCCCTACCTTGGACGACGCTGGACCAATTGTGCGCCGCCCATGGGTCTATTTTAACTTTAAACTCTACGTTGTTGGGTTTTTATTAAAAGTATGAATTTCATCACCCCGCGGAAAGACCGCATTTGTACTGGACAAACATAGGTACATGTAAGAGTTTTCAAAATTGACATTTTTACAAGAATCGACTGATGGTGTCTCAATGTTGTTACTAACAAATCCATCTACCAGTTATCAAAACTCAACTCCGCCTCGATATAAGAGAACGGAGTTGAGCGGTCCTCGGTAACATCCATGTGGACCACCGTGAAACGGACGAGTTTAGGAAGATGTTTTGCAGTTACAGCGAAACCGGGAGAGCGAAAGTACGTGAAGGCACATGCACAGCTAAAATAAGCCCATGTAAAATAACACTGAATAAACACTGCTTGAAATGCAGGCAAGTAGCCAGTACTTCATTTACATTTGTGAAACTGATCCACGGTCGGTTTTGCGTTGTACCTTCAGCCCTCCACATCGTTTGGGTCTAGTTTGGGGTAGATGGAATAAACCGACCCTATATCTGCCTTTAGCAAACATGTATCAGGGTGAACATTTCAATTTAATGGCTTTATTGGCATGGGAAACGTATGTTAACATTGCCGAAGCAAGTGAAGTAGATAATAAACCAATATTAACAGTAAACATTACACTATATCTGCCCTTAGCAAACGTGCCTCACACTAGACCCTCGTCACATGACGCGGGTAGAAGCATCTACTTCCGGTAGCTAGCAGGCTAGCAGCAAGCTAACAACCGTTAGCCTTCGCGAGCTGGACGCTACAGCATTTATCGGCTAATCAACAAACCGTCTCCTTTCTCAGAGTCCTGATCTGTGACTGATACGCCCGGTGGTTGAGTTAAGTGTATCGTCATTTCGTGGCTGTGAGTGATTTTGACACACCGGTTGTCGACATGTCGGCGGTCCAACGGATGAAAGTGGCTAACGAGAAACATAGCAAGACCATAACGCAGCGAGGACACGTCCAGAAGACCACGGTTAGAATCTAACTAGCTAGCTAACTAACATTAGCTGGTTATCAGCTCCACACACACCGATAGCTACTAGCCTACCTAGGCAGCTGATAGTGCAGATCTAGCGCCCATGTACTATCGACTGCCTAGGCTATGATAGCTAACGTTACCGGCTAACTAGTTGGCTATAAAATCAGCTGGCCATTCAAACTGGTAGCTTGACTGTAACAAGCAGAAGCTAACTACAAACTGTCTGACTGGGTATCAAACTGATAGTTCACCATTCACAGTGCACGATGCTGTAGTTAATTACATTTTGTAATTCATAATCAAGAATAAAACAATTTTAGCTAAGACACGTTTTGGATGCCGGCACGCTAGCTTGCTAGGGATTATAATGTTGGCTGGCTAAGTGTAGTAGCTAGCTAGTAGTGACCATTCGACTGAAGGCAACGTATCAAACTCAAAGTAGACGGCCCTAAACCCTCCAACCCTTGAATGACGTTTTCCATCGTCACATCCGAGTGTACCTTAAATGTCCTTGTCCAAGCGAGGGAGAGGGATGATCGGAGAGGCAACGTCCTTGGTGGAATTCTTTAAATTGATCTTAAAAACAACCAACCTGAAGCTATTGATGTACCTAGTAAGCTAACATAGCTAGCTAGCACTCCTGTCAGGTAGCTAGCTACAGTTACCCATAGCTGTCTAGCTAGTTTTTATAGTGTGGTCATTTTTTCCAATACATTTCAGAATTCGCCAAAATATGTTTATGGATCTAGCTACGTTTTATAGGCTCCTCACTACGAGACTAAGCCAATTTGCCAACGCCAAAAACAATGTCTATATAAATTATATCTTTTTGCAAGCTAGCGTCAAACTTTTTACTGACATGCTGAAAATGCAGCCTTGTTGATTAAATGTGACACTTCACAACCACCAGCGTTTGACATGTGACTACAGTTTGCATTGAATTGTGGGTCATATCAACCCCACAAGTGACCAACGTTGTTCCCTCGAACTAAATGGAGGGCGGAGGGGGTAATGTTAATGATTTGGACCGCCGCTTAAGATGGCAACCAAACTGCATCCGGTTTCTACGGGGATTCCCCAAGCAAGGGCTGAGGGGGTAAAGATAAAAATATAAGGTGTTTGGACTGCAGCCTTGGGGACAAGATATCTATCACCTTATTCATATAAACATTGTTGTGCTACAGTACCCAGCTAGCTAACACCAGTTCGGTAGATATACTGCCTTATTTGGAGCAGCAAGCAGCTCATTTGCCAGTGAAATTCCCCTGTAGCTCAGTTGGTAGAACATGGTGCTTGCAACGCCAGGGTTGTGGGTTCGTTTCCCACGGGGGGCCAGTATGAAAATGTATGCACTCACTAACTGTAAGTCGCTCTGGATAAGAGTGGATAAGATTTAGCGTCTGCTAAATGACTAAAATGTCAAATGTAATGAAATTACCCCCCAAGCCAGACAGCCACTCACAAATGATAGACTATACCGATCACTGTCCGGGGTGCAGAAATCGAGACATGTCTATGCGGCTGCATGCCTATCCAATCGATTATAGTCTTTCTTTGTGCCAGTGAATATATAGCTTTGCTTTAGCTAATGGATGAATGTTTATTGGTAGGCCTATTTGGTCGTCATTTTCTAATGTTACGCCTAACTGTTCACGAAGCCGTACAAGGTGTCCCAATGCAGCCATCTTTAGACAGCTGGCTGCTGGCGATAATGTAATTACTTGTTCAGTAATAAAAGTTGGAAATTCAAATATTACAGATTGTTCCCGAACCTGCAGCTGTTCTCACACTCTCCCATCTTGGATAGAAAGTTGTTGTGCATAAAACCAGTCTATTAACGCCAAATAATACAGTCAGTCCACCCTCAACACTAGCTTACTAGGGATTGTTTCATTATGCAGTGTACTATCTAGCTATATAATGTGTTTAACCTCAATTTAGCTGCTATTTATAAACTTTTTATACAAATTCCACATCAAATAGCCTAACAATGAGGAAAAAAGTAGTCGGCTTGAGGATAAATCCAGCCACTACTCAGAGGGTTTTTCCTGGCTAATAGTCTACATAAATGATCTACAATATTCACAGAAAATTAAATCTAATTAAATCTAACTTGATACTCCCCTGGTCTCCTGAAGTCCTCCTTTTTTGTGTGCAAATGATTTCACCACAGCCTGCAGGTCCAGGTTGTGGGTCCGGCTGTTTTCTACACTGAGTATTGCCAACCCAGACAGTCTTTCCTGAGACTGGCATTATACAGGGCATTCGGGTTTTCTACACTGAGTATTGCCAACCCAGACAGTCTTTCCTGAGACTTGCATTATACAGGGCATTCGGGAAGTATTCAGACCCCTTGACCTTTTCCACATTTTATTACGTTACAGCCTTATTCTAAAATTGATTAAATACAGTTTTTGCTCATCAATCTACACACAATACCCCAAAATGACAAAGCGAAAACAGGTTTTTAGAAATTTTTGCACATTTATTAAAACAGAAATACCTTATTTACATAAGTAATCAGACCATTTGCAATGAGGCTTGAAATTGAGTTCAGGTGCATCCTGTTTCCATTGATCATCCTTGATGTTTCTACAACTAAGGACTATTCAACGCTGGTCTGACCAATCGGAATCCACGCTTCAAGATTGTTTTGATCACGCGGACTGGGATATGTTCCGGGTAGCCTCCGAGAATAATATTGAAGAATACGCGGATACGGTGTCTGAGTTTATTAGGAAGGTTATAGGAAATGATGTACCCACTGTGACTATTAAAACCTACCCTAACCAGAAACCGTGGATAGATGGCAGCATTCGCGCAAAGCTGAAAGCGTGAACCACCACATTTAACAATGGCAAGGTGACTGGGAATATGGCAGAATACAAACAGTGTAGTTATTCCCGCCGTATGGCAATCAAACAGGCAAAACATCAGTACAGAGACAAAGTGGAGTCGCAATTCAACGGCTCAGACACGTAACGTATGTGGCAGGGTCCACAGACAATCACGGATTATAAAGGGAAAACCAGCCATGTCGCCGACACCGACGTCTCGCTTCCAGACAAGCTAAACACCTTCTTCGCCCGCTTTGAGGATAACACAGTGCCACTGACGAGGCCCACTAACAAGGACTGTGGCCTCTCCTTCTCCGTGGCCAACGTGATTAAGACATTTAAGCATGTTAACCCCCGCAAGGCTGCCGGCCCAGACGGCATCCCTAGCTGCGTCCTCAGAGCATGCGCAGACCAGCTGGCTGGAGTGTTTACGGACATATATTCAATCTCTCCCTATCCCAGTCTGCTGTCCCCACTTGCTTCAAGATGGCCACCATTGTTCCTGTACCCAAGAAAGCAAAGGTAGCTGAACTAAATGACTATCGCCGCGTAGCACTCACCTCTGTCATCATGAAGTGCTTTGAGGCTAGTTATCACCTCCACCTTACCTGACACCCTAAACCAACTTCAATTTGCTTACCACCCCAATAGATCCACAGATGATGCCATCGCACTGCACATTGCCCTATCCCATCTGGACAAGAGGAATACCTATGTAAGAATGCTGTTCATTGACTATAGCTCAGCATTCAACACCATAGTACCCTCCAAGCTCATCATTAAGCTCGGGGCCCTGGGTCTGAACCCCGCCCTGTGCAACTGGGTCCTGGACTTCCTGACGGGCTGCCTCCAGGTGGTGAAGGTAGGAAACAACACCTCCACTTCGCTGATCCTCAACACAGGGGCCCCACAAGGGTGCGTGCTCAGCCCCCTCCTGTACTCCCTGTTCACCCATGACTGCGTGGCCACGCACGCCTCCAACTCAATCATCAAGTTTGCAGACGACACAACAGTAGTAGGCCTGATGACCAACAATGACGAGACAGCCTACAAAGAGGAGGTGAAGGCCCTGGCAGGGTGGGGCCAGGAAAATAACATCTCCCTCAATATCGACAAAACAAAGGAGCTGATCGTGGACTTCAGGAAACAGCAGAGGGAGCACGCCCCTATCCACATCAACAGGACCGCTGTTGAGCATGTGGAAAGCTTCAAGTTCCTCGGCGTACACATCACTGACAAACTGAAATGGTCCACCCACACAGACAGTGTGGTGAAGAAGGCGCAACAGCACCACTTCAACCTCAGGTGGCTGAAGAAATTTGGTTTGGCACCTAAAACCCTCACAAACGTTTACAGATTCACAATTAAATGTGGTCCTCTGTAGCTCAGCTGGTAGAGCACGGCGCTTGTAACGCCAAGGTAGTGGGTTCGATCCCCGGGACCACCCATACACAAAAATGTATGCACGCATGACTGTAAGTCGCTTTGGATAAAAGCGTCTGCTAAATGGCATATTATTTTATTATTATTATTATAAGAGCATCTTGTCGGGCTGTATCACCGCCTGGTACGGCAACTGCACCGCCAGCAACCGCAGGGCTCTCCAGAGGGTGGTGCGGTCTGCCCGACACATCACCGGGGCCAAACTACCTGCCCTCCAGGACACCTACAGCACCCGATGTCACAGGAAGGCCAAAAAGATCATCAAGGACATCAACCACCCGAGCCACGGCCTGTTCACCCCGCTATCATCCAGAAGGCGAGGTCAGTACAGGTGCATCAAAGCTGGGACCGAGAGACTGAAAAACAGCTTCTACCTCAAGGCCATCAGACTGTTAAATAGCCATCACTAGCCGGCTTCCACCCGGTTACGTAACCCTGCACCTTAAAGGCTGCTGCTCATATACATAGACTTGGAATCACTGGCCACTTTAATAATGGAACACTAGTCACTCTAATAATGTTTACACATTTTTGCTTTCCTCATCTCATATGTATATACTGTATTCTATTCTACTGTATTTTAGTCTATGCCACTCTGACATTGCTCATCCTAATATTTATAATATTTATATATTCCTTAATTCCATTATTTAACTTTTAGGTTGTGTGTATTGTTGTGAATTGTTAGATATACTGCACAGTTGGAGCTAGGAACACAAGCATTTAGCTACACCCACAATAACATTTACATTTACATTTTAGTCATTTAGCAGACGCTCTTATCCAGAGCGACTTACAGTTAGTGAATACATTGTTTATCTTTTTTGTTTGTTTCTTTTATCTTAGTTTTTTAAATTAATTAATTTATATTTGACATTTTTTTATTTTTTGTATATATTTTTTTATTTGTTATTCATTTGTTATTTATTTTTTTATACTGGCCCCCCGTGGGAATCGAACCCACAACCCTGGCGTTGCAAACACCATGCTCTACCAACTGAGCTACATCCCTGCCGGCCATTCCCTCCCCTACCCTGGACGACGCTGGGCCAATTGTGCGCCGCCCATGAGTCTCCCGGTCGCGGCCGGCTGCGACAGAGCCTGGATTCGAACCAGGATCTCTAGTGGCACAGCCTTAGACCACTGCACCACTCATCTGCTAAACATGTGTATGTGACAAATACAATTTGATTTGATTTGAAAAGCTTGATTGGAGTCCACCTGTGGTAAATTCAATTGATTGGACATGATTTGGAAAGGCACACACCTGTCTATATAAGGTCCCACAGTTGACAGTGCATGTCAGAGCAAAAACCAAGTCATGAGGTTGAAGGAATTGTCCATAGAGCTCCGAGATGGTATTGTGTCGAGGCACAGATCTGGGGAAGGGTACCAAAAAATGTCTGCAGCATTGAAGGTCCCCAAGAACACAGTGGCCTCCATCATTCTTAAATGGAAGAAGTTTGGAACCACCAAGACTCTTCCTAGAGCTGGCCACCCAGCCAAACTTAGCAATCGGGGTAGAAAGGCCTTGGTTAGGGAGGTGACCAAGAACCCGATGGTCACTCTGACAGAGCTCCAGAGGTCCTCTGTGGAGATGGGAGAACCTTCCAGAATGACAACCATCTCTGCAGCACTCCACCAATCAGGCCTTTATGGTAGAGTGGTCAGACAGAAGCCACTCCTCAGTAAAAGGCACATGACAGCCCGCTTGGAGTTTGCCAAAAAGCACCTAAAGGACTCTCAGACCATGAGAAACAAGATTCTCTGGCCTGAATGCCAAGCGTCATGTCTGGAGGAAACCTGGCCCCATCCCTATGGTGAAGTGTGGTGGTGGCAGCATCAGGGATGTTTTTTTCACCGGCAGGGACTGGAAGACTAGTCAGGATCGAGGGAAAGATGATTGGAGCAAAGTACAGAGAGATCCTTGATGAAAACCTTAAGCACACAGCCAAGACAATGCAGGAGTGGCATCAGGACAAGTCTCTGAATGTCTTTGAGTGGCCAGAGCCCGGACTTGAACCCGATCGAACATCACTGGAGAGACCTGAAAATAGCTGTGCAGCGATGCTCCCCATCCAACCTGACAGAGCTTGAGAGGATCTGCAGAGAAGAATGGGAGAAACTCCCCAAATACAGGTGTGCCAAGCTTGTAGCTTCATACCCAAGGAGACTCGAGGCTGTAATCGCTGTCAAAGGTTCTTCAACAAAGTACTAGAGCGGGGGAGACGGCTGAGCGGGCTGCTGTTGGACAACCCAGGGCGGGTGCTGGTGCAGTGGATACAGGCGTATAATAGGGAGGTGGAAAGACTTATTATTATTATTATTATTATTATTATTATTATTATTACATCATTAAAGACATCATCCCTGTTTCTCCTTCTTTTCGTATCACCCATTACCTACCCATTACCTACCCATTACCTACCCATTACCTACCCATTATTCCTTTCATCTTCTCTCTGCTTCTTTCCTACTCTCTGCTTCACTTTCCTACTTCCTGCTTCTCTTTCCTACTTCCTGAAATCATCCCAGTCTATTCTACTTGCCTTTCTTGGTTTCTTCAAAGTCCTGCAATTTCTTTCTACATTCTGCTAATAAAGCTTGACTCAATGTGCCTTTTTAAGGGAAAGTCTGCTACCTTGTGCCAGAGTGATACCCTGTAACATGTTGCAGAATTAATTACTCTGTAATTTAACATGTTGTACCCACATGGTAGTTCCTCCTATGCAAATGTCTGTGTAAGTTTTAAATGTGTAGCTGGTTTCCCAATCATAACCAACTGTTTTACCAGTCCACTGATTTAATGCATTTTACATTTTTATTTTCTATAATATTTGTTTCAACCCGCAATAATATTTTTTACTTCTACCTCAGGGCCTTGTCCTGGAACACATTCATCAGGACCCTGTCCTGGTATCTCCCAGAACAGGATTTTCTAAAAGTTCCCAGAACTTTTCCCCCAATCGGAGATTACTCTGTTCCAAACAGAGCCTCAGTTCCCAGAACTGATTGTGCACAACCTGTTCCCAGAACAGGATTTCTGAAGGTTCCCAGAACCTACCCTCAATTGAGAGTTGTGTTTTAAGAAAATCAGTCTCACCCTTTTAATTTCTTTTGTCTGTTCGGGATGGTGTATCCGTCCACTGACGCTCCCTGGCGGGTCCGAGGCGGGTCCCTTCTGCTCCTTGGAGCGGAGTGTGGGCTCCCTGTGCAGTTAACATTGTTGTCCCCGGGAACGATCAGCAAGCGGAGTTAACCATGCCATCCTCGTCGCTAAGAATTGTTGTGGAAATTCTAACCAGAAAGGAAGAGAGACTGTTGATTCTTCAAACAACAACTATTTATTATAAGATTTGCAAGTCTGGAGCTGGTTAACAATCCACTCAACAGTGCAGAGTTAACGGCCCAACAGAGAAGAGTTGTGTCTCAGCTTTTATAACCTTTGTCTACGTGGCAGTTTAGCAGGTGTGTGAGAGCCTGGTGGGAACATATCATACAAACCAGTGATAACGCCAGTTTTGTTTTCTGCTGATAGAATTGTCGCTGCTGCTCCAGCCAGCCTCTGTTCTCTTCATATCTCCACACAGCTGTGCCCTTGAAAGATACCAAAAGAACAGGATGAACCAGAAACTGGTCACTCTCAGACGGCCGTTTGTCTTTGGCCTCGTGACTTAAGTTACTCAGAAACAAGAGAGGAAAAACATCCTGGAACTTTTGGCATACTAACTATATCCATACTATGACCAATAAGCATGCTACATACTCAATTTACGTCACAAATAGTAGGGTTAGTAAGAGTATTCGAACACAGCTCCCGTCTCCTCTCTCTGGCGTTTAACCCCGTCTCCTCTCTCTGGCGTTTAACCCCGTCTCCTCTCTCTGGCGTTTAACCCCGTCTCCTCTCTCTGGCGTTTAACCCCGTCTCCTCTCTCTGGCGTTTAACCCCGTGCCCTCTCTCTGGCGTTTAACCCCGTCTCCTCTCTCTGGCGTTTAACCCCGTCTCCTCTCTCTGGCGTTTAACCCTGTGCCCTCTCTCTGGCGTTTAACCCTGTGCCCTCTCTCTGGCGTTTAACCCCGTCTCCTCTCTCTGGCGTTTAACCCCGTCTCCTCTCTCTGGCGTTTAACCCTGTGCCCTCTCTCTGGCGTTTAACCCCGTCTCCTCTCTCTGGCGTTTAACCCCGTCTCCTCTCTCTGGCGTTTAACCCTGTGCCCTCTCTCTGGCGTTTAACCCTGTCTCCTCTCTCTGGCGTTTAACCCCGTGCCCTCTCTCTGGCGTTTAACCCCATCTCCTCTCTCTGGCGTTTAACCCCGTCTCCTCTCTCTGGTATTAACCCTGTGCCCTCTCTCTGGTATTAACCCTGTATTAACCCTGTGTGTTTCAGCGGGTGGTGAATGAGGAGAAGTCTCCTGTAGGTCCCTGGCTCCTGGCTCTCTTTGTCTTTGTGGTGTGTGGATCAGGTAAGAGACTGTCTCAGAGTCCAAAACGTGTTCTAGAATATTGGACCATTAGCTTCTCGAATTCTCAGCGATGCTCAAGTTATTTCTCTCTATCTACATTGCATTCGGAAAGTATACTTTTCCCCCATTTTGTTACGTTACAGCCTTATTCTAAAATGGATTAAATTGTTTTTTTTTTCATCAATCTACACACAATATCCCATAATGACAAAACAAAAAGTTGTTTAGACATTTTTGCAAATGTATATAAAAAAAAAAAACTGAAATATTACATTTACATAAGTATTCAGACCCTTTACTCAGTACTGTATTTGGGGAGTTTCTTCCATTCTTCTCTGCAGAAGAAGCTCTGTCAGGTTGGATGGGGAGCGTCGCTGCACAGTTTCAGGTGCTGTCACCACCACGCTTCACCATACGGATGGTTTCCTCCAGACATGACGCTTGACATTCAGACCAGAGAATCTTGTTTCTCATGGTCTGAGAGTCTTTAGGTGCCTTTTGGCAAACTCCAAGCTGGCTGTCATGTGCCTTTTACTGAGGAGTGGCTTCCGTCTGGCCACTCTACCATAAAGGCCTGATTGGTGGAGTGCTGCAGAGATGGTTGCCCTTCTGGAAGGTGGACAATTCCTTCGACCTCATGGCTTGGTTTATGCTCTGACATGCACTGTCAACTGTGGGACCTTATATAGACAGGTGTGTACCTTTCCAAATCATGTCCAATCAATTGAATTTACCACAAGTGGACTCTAATCAAGTTGTAGAAACATCTCAAGGATGATCAATGGAAACAGGATGCATCTGAGCTTATGTACAGTGGGGAAAAAAAGTATTTAGTCAGCCACCAATTGTGCAAGTTCTCCCACTTAAAAAGATGAGAGAGGCCTGTAATTTTCATCATAGGTACACGTCAACTATGACAGACAAAATGAGAAAAGAAATTCCAGAAAATCATATTGTAGGATTTTTTATGAATTTATTTGCAAATTATGGTGGAAAATAAGTATTTGGTCAATAACAAAAGTTTCTCAATACTTTGTTATATACCCTTTGTTGACAATGACACAGGTCAAACGTTTTCTGTAAGTCTTCACAAGGTTTTCACACACTGTTGCTGGTATTTTGGCCCATTCCTCCATGCAGATCTCCTCTAGAGCAGTGATGTTTTGGGGCTGTCGCTGGGCAACACGGACTTTCAACTCCCTCCAAAGATTTTCTATGGGGTTGAGATCTGGAGACTGGCTAGGCCACTCCAGGACCTTGAAATGCTTCTTACCAAGTCACTCCTTCGTTGCCCGGGCGGTGTGTTTGGGATCATTGTCATGCTGAAAGACCCAGCCACGTTTCATCTTCAATGCCCTTGCTGATGGAAGGAGGTTTTCACTCAAAATCTCACGATACATGGCCCCATTCATTCTTTCCTTTACACGGATCAGTCGTCCTGGTCCCTTTGCAGAAAAACAGCCCCAAAGCATGATGTTTCCACTCCCATGCTTCACAGTAGGCATGGTGTTCTTTAAATGCAACTCAGCATTCTTTGTCCTCCAAACACGACGAGTTGAGTTTTTACCAAAAAGTCATCGGACCATATGACATTCTCCCAATCCTCTTCTGGACCATCCAAATGCACTCTAGCAAACTTCAGACGGGCCTGGACATGTACTGGCTTAAGCAGGGGGACACATCTGGCACTGCATGATTTGAGTCCCTGGCGGCGTAGTGTGTTACTGATGGTAGGCTTTGTTACTTTGGTCCCAGCTCTCTACAGGTCATTCACTAGGTCCCCCCGTGTGGTTCTGGGATTTTTGCTCACCGTTCTTGTGATCATTTTGACCCCACGGGGTGAGATCTTGCATGGAGCCCCAGATCGAGGGAGATTATCAGTGGTCTTGTATGTCTTCCATTTCCTAATAATTGCTCCCACAGTTGATTTCTTCAAACCAAGCTGCTTACCTATTGCAGATTCAGTCTTCCAAGCCTGGTGCAGGTCTACAATTTTGTTTCTGGTGTCCTTTGACAGCTCTTTGGTCTTGGCCATAGTGGAGTTTGGAGTGTGACTGTTTGAGGTTGTGGACAGGTGTCTTTTATACTGATAACAAGTTCAAACAGGTGCCATTAATACAGGTAACGAGTGGAGGACAGGGGATCCTCTTAAAGAAGAAGTTACAGGTCTGTGAGAGCCAGAAATCTTGCTTGTTTGTAGGTGACCAAATACTTATTTTCCACCATAACTTGCAAATAAATTCATTAAAAATCCTACAATGTGATTTTCTGGAATTTTTTTCCTCAATTTGTCTGTCATAGTTGACGTGTACCTATGATGAAAATTACAGGCCTCTCTCATCTTTTTAAGTGGGAGAACTTGCACAATTGGTGGCTGACTAAATACTTTTTTTCCCCACTGTAAATAAGGTATTTCTGTTTTTTATTTTTAATACATTTGCAAACATTTCTAAACCTGTTTTCGCTTTGTCATTATGGGATATTGTGGGTAGATTAAGGATTTTTTATTTAATCCATTTTAGAATAAGGCTGTAACGTAACAAAATGTGGAAAAAGTCAAGGGGTCCGAATACTTTCTGAATGCGCTGTCTAGGATGAACCTTGACTAGAATACAGTAGATACATATAAAGTGGGTAAACAGTATGTAAACATTATTAAAGTGACCAGTGCCTTCAGAAAGTATTCACACCCCTTGACCTTTTCCATATTTTGTTATGTTACAGCCTGAATTGAAAAAAATAAAAAATAAATTTGCTGGCCAAAGTGGAATTGTTTTTTTGAAATGTTTCCAAATGAATTCAAAAGGAAAAGCTGATGTTTTGCGTCTAAGTATTTAACCCCTTTGTTATGGCCTAAATACGTTTTGAGTAATCATTTGTTAATATGTTGAATGGACTCTGTGTGCAATAAGTGTTTAACATGATTTTTTTGAATGACTACCTCATCTGTGTACCCCACATATACAATTCATTATCTGTAAGGTCCGTCAGTCGAGCAGTGAATTTCAAACACAGATTCAACCACAAAGACCAGGGAGGTTTTTCCAATGCCTCGCAAAGAAGAGCACCTATTGGTAGATGGGTAAAAATGAAAAAAGCAGACATTGAATATCCCTTTGAGCATGGTGAAGTTATTAATTACACTTTGGATGGTGTATCAATACACCCAGTCACTACAAAGATAAAGGCGTCCTTCCTAACTCAGTTGCCGGAGAGGAAGGAAACCACTCAGGGATTTCACCATGAGGCCAATGGTGACTTTAAAAGAGTTACTGAGTTTATTGGCTGTGATAGGAGAAAACTGAGGATGGATCAACAACATTGTAGTTACTCCACAATACTAACCTAAATGACAGAGAGAAAAGAAGGAAGCCTGTACAGAATAAAAATATTCCAAAACATGCATCCTGTTTGCAACAAGGCACTAAAGTAATACTGCAAAAAATGTGGCAAAGCAATTAACTTTTTGTCCTGAATACAAAGTGTTATGTTTGGGGCAAATACAACACATTACTGAGTACCACTCTCCATATTTTCAAGTATAGTGGTGGCTGCATCATGTTATGGGTATGTTTGTAATCATTAAGGACTAGGGAGTTTTTCAGGATAAAAAATAAACGGAATGGAGCTAAGCACAGGCAGAATCCTAGAGGAAAACCTGTTTCAGTCTGCTTTCTACCAGATACTGGGAGATGAATTCACCTTTCAGCAGGACAATAACCAAAACACAAGGCCAAATCTACACTGAAGTTGCTTACCAAGAAGACAGTGAATGTTCCTGAATGGCCGAGTTACAGTTTTGACCTAAATCTGCTTGAAAATCTAGAATTCTGAAAATAATCGTGGGCAAATGTTGTACAATCCAGGTGCTTCTACAAAGTATTGCCTCAGGTGTAAATTAGATATTTCTGTATTTAATTTTCAATAAATGTACCAAAAAATAACGTTATCACTGTTGTTATGGGGTATTGTGTGTAGATGGGTAAGGATTTTATATTTTATTCGTTTTAAAATTCGGACTGTAACACAAGTCAAGGGGTATGAATACTTTGAGGGCAGCAGTCTAAGGTGCAGGGTTGAGTAACCGGGTGGTATCTAGTGACAGTGACTAAGTTCAGGGCAGGGTACTGGGTGGAGGCCGGCTAGTGATGGCTATTTAACAGTCTGGTGGCCTTGAGATAGAAGCTGTTTTTCAGTCTCTCGGTCCCAGCTTTGATGCACCTGTACTGACCTCGCCTTCTGGATGATAGCCGTGGCTCGGGTGGTTGATGTCCTTGATGATCTTTTTGGCCTTCCTGTGACATCGGGTGCTGTAGGTGTCCTGGAGGGCTGGTAGTTTGTCCCCGATTATGTTTTGGGCAGACCGCACCACCCTCTGGAGAGCCCTGCGGTTGCGGGCGGTGCAGTTGCCATACCAGGCGGTGATACAGCCCGACAGGATGCTCTCAATTGTGCATCTGTAAAAGTTTGTGAGGGTTTTAGGTGCCAAACCAAATTTCTTCAGCCTCCTGAGGTTGAAGAGGCGCTGTTGTGCCTTCTTCACCACACTGTCTGTGTGGGTGGATCATTTAAAAAATATATTATCTTGGTTTTAAAACGTTTCAAACCCGCAATATAATTGTTCTGAACCGAGAGCCGACCAGCTAATATTCTTGTGTCACCCGACGCAGGACTTTGGGTTGGGAATGTTTGGGTGGAGCTCGGTCACAGACTCTGACTAAATCTCTCTCTCTCCTCCCTCTCTCTCCTCCTCCTCCCTCTCTCCTCCTCCTCCCTCTCTCTCCTCCTCCCTCTCTCCTCCTCCTCCCTCTCTCTCCTCCTCCCTCTCTCAGCTATCTTCCAGATCATTCAGAGTATCAGGCAGGGGTTGTGATGGCCGACACCCAGATCAGAGCCTCCTCCTCTGGGGAAAACACCAACAGCCTCACCCCATCCCTGCTCGAGCCACAAACACACAAACACCCGGCCCAGTGTTTTCCCTTCACCCCCTCCTCTCTGTGTCTAGTTAAACGTCAGCTGATTCTACATACTGTGAATTAGATCGCTCCATCTCTCTGTCTCTGTCTCTCTCTCCAGGACTTTCTTTTTTAACATTGATTGGTCTGTATTGGTAATGTTGAAACATGAAATGTCTTTTATGTAGTTCTTGAAAGAACCGTTTGTTTTATGGAACGTTCTTGTCTTAATGCTTGTTCTCCTGTCTCATCTGATCTGTACTCTGTGAGGAACACTGATCTCAGGTCAGTTTGGTATTGGTCCCACTGATGGTTAATGTTGGGATATGGGGAGAGGAGACTGATCCTAGAGCAGTGGTTATCCTGTTAGTCCAGTACAGACTGACTAGAGGGTGCTGTGACATGATGATGATGATGATGATGATGATGATGATGATGATGATCTGTCCTTGTTTTGATATCTCCCTTGGATGAACACATCCCTCTTCCTCTCTCTCTCTCATCTCTCCCCTCTCTCTTCCTCTCTCTCTTCCTCTCTCCCCTCTCTTCCTCTCTCTCTTCCTCTCTCCCCTCTCTTCCTCTCTCTCTTTCTCTCTCCCCTCTCTCTTCCTCTCTCTCTTCCTCTCTCCCCTCTCTCATCTCATCCCTCTTCCTCTCTCTCTCTCATCTCTCCCCTCTCTCTTCCTCTCTCTCTTCCTCTCTCCCCTCTCTTCCTCTCTCTCTTTCTCTCTCCCCTCTCTCTTCCTCTCTCTCTCATCTCTCCCCTCTCTCTCCCCTCTCTCTTCCTCTCTCTCTTCCTCTCTCTCTCATCTCTCCCCTCTCTCTTCCTCTCTCTCTCTCATCTCTCCCCTCTCTCTTCCTCTCTCTCTTCCTCTCTCCTCTCTCTCTTCCTCTCTCTCTCCTCTCCCCTCTCTTCCTCTCTCTCTTCCTCTCTCCCCTCTCTCTCATCTCATCCCTCTTCCTCTCTCTCTCATCTCTCCCCTCTCTCTTCCTCTCTCTCTTCCTCTCTCCCCTCCTCTCTTCCTCTCTCTCTTCCTCTCTCCCCTCTCTCTTCCTCTCTCTCATCTCTCCCCTCTCTCTTCCTCTCTCTTATCCCTCTTCCTCTCTCTCATCTCATCTCTTCCTCTATCATCTCTTCCTCTCTCTCCCTCCTTCTCTCTCTCTCTGTGTGTGTTTGTGTGTGTCACTGTGTTTGTGTGTGTCACTGTGTTTGTGTGTGTCACTGTGGTGTGTGTGTGTGTCACTGTGTGTGTGTGTGTGTCACTGTGTGTGTGTCACTCCACCTCCCTCCTGTAAAACACTATGCAAACGAGTTTTATACAAATAAAACAGATTTTTTTCTCAAGATAATTTTCTGTGTTATTGTTTGTGAAGTGGAAATAGAGCATTGAAGAGCGATGCTAAACGTCTCTGCTGTTTCCGGTCCTGCAGCATGTTTAAGCTATGCTAAGCTACGATGTTGAAGCTATGCTAAGCTACGATGTTGAAGCTATGCTAAGCTACCATGTTGAAGCTATGCTAAGCTACCATGTTGAAGCTATGCTAAGCTACCATGTTGAAGCTATGCTAAGCTACCATGTTGAAGCTATGCTAAGCTACCATGTTGAAGCTATGCTAAGCTACCATGTTGAAGCTATGCTAAGCTACCATGTTGAAGCTATGCTAAGCTACCATGTTGAAGCTATGCTAAGCTACCATGTTGAAGCTATGCTAAGCTACCGATGCACATGTTCCAATACTCCGTGTGATTCTAAGTGTTTGCACTCGTCTGAGGTGTTGTCATATCACTGTCTCAGAATGTTTTAAAGGGACAGTCATATTTTTAGTCTATTTTTAGTGTCCGAGCTAATAAGATTTAAATCATATAGTATTTAATCAGAAATTAAACTACTGTGAGCAACTTCATGTTTTGGGATTGGTTTGACTATTTTTTTTTTTTAAGGGAATTCTTTACCATTCTGAAGGATACAAGCTCAAATGTAAAATCTACAAATTAATAAACTTCAAACAAACCCAACTCTGAAGTGTAGAGACCCCTAGACCCTAGACCCTTGACCCTAGGCCCTAGACCCTATGACCTAGACCCTATGCCCTATGCCCTTGACCCTAGGCCCTAGACCCTATGACCTAGACCCTATGCCCTATGCCCTAGACCCTAGGCCCTATGGCCTAGGCCCTTGACCCTAGGCCCTAGACCCTATGCCCTAGACCCTATGCCCTATGCCCTAGACCCTAGGCCCTAGACCCTATGCCCTTGACCCTAGGCCCTAGACCCTATGCCCTAGACCCTAGGACCTAGACCCTAGACCCTATGCCCTAGACCCTATGCCCTAGGCCCTAGACCCTAGACCCTATGCCCTAGACCCTAGACCCTATGCCCTAGACCCTATGCCCTAGGCCCTAGACCCTATGCCCTAGACCCTAGGCCCTAGACCCTAGACCCTATGCCCTAGACCCTAGGCCCTCGACCCTATGCCCTAGACCCTATGCCCTAGACCCTATGCCCTAGACCCTAGGCCCTCGACCCTATGCCCTAGACCCTATGCCCTAGACCCTAGGCCCTAGACCCTATGCCCTATGCCCTAGACCCTAGGCCCTAGACCCTAGACCCTAGGCCCTCGTGGAGATCTGAGTGGATTTGACAGGTTCCAACTGGCCTCTCTAGGGACTAGGGGTAGATTTAGGATTAGGATTCCATACTCCTCGCATCCTCTCTCGTCTTCTCAAAACCCATTGGATGAGAGCCAGCGTCCCGCCCCTCTGACCTTCTCCTCCAATGGAGGTTTGAGAAGTAGACCAGGAGAGCGGTCTGTCTCTGAATGAACTACATTGTTGTTACTGTGAGATTACAGCTGAACAACCCTGATCCTGTCCCGGTTTTATTATCTTACAGTTCACAACCACAGCACAGTCGTAGTAAGGGAACCTTTTCCTCAAATCAGCCAATAAGAAACAAGTGATAAGGTGAGGTCAAGTCGATGTTAAAATGCTAAAATCATAAGCCTCTATTTCATTGAAATTAAAAGCCACCACTGTTCACTAAGTTTGTTTTAGTTTTTTTAGGCCAAGGCATTACACATGATGCTTTCACTTCTTGGCAGCCTGACCATACTAAACTTACATTTGTGTACCTCCATTTAGTATGATACAGTGAGGGGGAAAAAGTATTTGATCCCTTGCTGATTTTGTACATTTGCCCACTGACAAAGACATGATCAGTCTATAATTTTAAAGGTATGTTTATTTGAACAGTGAGAGACAGAATAACAACAAAAAAATCCAGAAAAAAGCATTTAAAAAATGTTTTAAATTGATTTGCATTTTAATGAGGGAAATAAGTATTTGACCCCTCTGCAAAATAATGACTTAGTACTTGGTGGCAAAACCCTTGTTGGCAATCACAGAGGTCAGATGTTTCTTGTAGTTGGCCACCAGGTTTGCACACATCTCAGGAGGGATTTTGTCCCACTCCTCTTTGCAGATCTTCTCCAAGTCATTAAGGTTTCGAGGCTGATATTTGGCAACTCGAACATTCAGCTCCCTCCACAGATTTTCTATGGGATTAAGGTCTAGAGACTGGCTAGGCCACTCCAGGACCTTAGTGTGCTTCTTCTTGAGCCACTCCTTTGTTGCCTTGGCCGTGTGTTTTGGGTCATTGTCATGCTGGAATACCCATCCACGACCCATTTTCAATGCCCTGGCTGAGGGAAGGAGGTTCTCACCCAAGATTTGACGGTACATGGCCCCGTCCATCGTCCCTTTGATGCGGTGAAGTTGTCCTGTCCCCTTAGCAGAAAAACACCCCAAAGCATAATGTTTCCACCTCCATGTTTGACGGTGGGGATGGTGTTCTTGGGGTCATAGGCAGCATTCCTCCTCCTCCAAACACGGCGAGTTGAGTTGATGCCAAAGAGCTCCATTTTGGTCTCATCTGACCACAACACTTTCACCCAGTTCTCCTCTGAATCATTCAGATGTTCATTGGCAAACTTCAGACAGGCCTGTATATGTGCTTTCTTGAGCAGGGGGACATTGCGGACGCTGCAGGATTTCAGTCCTTCACGGCGTAGTGTGTTACCAATTGTTTTCTTGGTGACTATGGTCCTAGCTGCCTTGAGATCATTGACAAGATCCTCCTGTGTAGTTCTGGGCTGATTCCTCACCGTTCTCATGATCATTGCAACTCCACGAGGTGAGATCTTGCATGGAGCCCCAGGCCGAGGGAGATTGACAGTTATTTTGTGTTTTTTCCATTTGCGAATAATCGCACCAACTGTTGTCACCTTCTCACCAAGCTGCTTGGCGATGGTCTTGTAGCCCATTCCAGCGTCGTGTAGGTCTACAATCTTGTCCCTGACATCCTTGGAGAGCTCTTTGGTCTTGGCCATGGTGGAGAGTTTGGAATCTAATTGATAGATTGCTTCTGTGGACAGGTGTCTTTTTATACAGGTGGATTATGGAGCCCCATTAGTTCCTGCCAAGGCAGCAGCTACTCTTCCTGGGGTTTATTATGGATCCCCATTAGTTCCTGCCAAGGCAGCAGCTACTCTTCCTGGGGTTTATTATGGATCCCCATTAGTTCCTGCCAAGGCAGCAGCTACTCTTCCTGGGGTTTATTATGGATCCCCATTAGTTCCTGCCAAGGCAGCAGCTACTCTTCCTGGGGTTTATTATGGATCCCCATTAGTTCCTGCCTAGGCAGCAGCTACTCTTCCTGGAGTTTATTATGGATCCCCATTAGTTCCTGCCAAGGCAGCAGCTACTCTTCCTGGGGTCCAGCAACATTAAGGCAGTTATAATTTAAAATATGACATGAGATTACATTTCATAACACTTTACCCAATACATTTAGTGTGTTCCCTCAGGCCACTACTCCACTATCACATATTTACAATCCAACATCCATGTGTACGTGTGGGTAGAGGACGTGTCTTATTATGTGTATGTGTGTCTGTGCCTGTGTGTGTCTCTTCACAGTCCCCGCTGTTCCATAAGGTGTATTTCTATCTGTTTTTTAAAATCTGATCTTCCTGCTTGCATCAGTTACTTGATGTGGAATAGAGTTCCATGTAGTCATGGCTCTATGTAGTACTGTGTGCCTCCCATAGTCTGTTCTGGACTTGGGGATTGTGAAGAGACCTCTGGTGGTATGTCTTCTGGGGTATGCATGGGTGTCTGAGCTGTGTGCTAGTAGTTTAAACAGACAGCTCGGTACATTCAGCTTGTCAACACCTCTTACAAAAACAAGCAGTGATGAAGTCAATCTCTCTTCCACTTTGAGCCAGGAGAGGTTGACATGCATATTATTAATGTTAGCTCTCTGTGTACATCCAAGGGCCAGCCGTGCTGCCCTGTTCTGGGCCAATTGTAATTTTCAGAGGTCCCTCTTTGTGGCACCTGACCACACGACTGAACAGTAGTCAAGGTGCGACAAAACTAGGGCCTGTAGGACCTGCCTTGTTGATAGTGCTGTTAAGAAGGCAGAGCAGAGCTTTATTATGGACAGACTTCTCCCCATCTTAGCTACTGTTGTATCAACATGTTTTGACCATGACAATTTACAATCCAGGGTTACTCCAAGCAGTTTAGTCTCCTCAACTTGCTCAATTTCCACATTATTTATTACAAGATTAAGTTGAGGTTTAGGGTTTAGTGAATGATTTGTCCCAAATACAATGCTTTTAATTTCTGAAATATTTAGGACTAACTTATTCCTTGCTACCCATTCTGAAACTAACTGCAGCTCCTTGTTAAGTGTTGCAGTCATTTCAGTCGCTGTAGTAGCTGACGTTTATAGTATTGAGTCATCCGCATACATACACACACTGGCTTTACTCAAAGCCAGTGGCATGTCATTAGTAAAGATTTTAAAAAAGTAAGGAGCCTAGACAGCTGCCCTGGGGAATTCCTGATTCTACCTGGATTTTGTTGGAGAGGCTTCCATTAAAGAACACCCTCTGTGTTCTGTTAGACAGGTAACTCTTTATCCACATTATAGCAGGTGGAGTAAAGCCATAACACATACGTTTTTCCAGTAGCAGACTATGATCTATAATGTCAAAAACCGCACTGAAGTCTAACAAAACAGCCCCCACAATCTTTTTATCATCAATTTCTCTCAGCCAATCATCAGTCATTTGTGTAAGTGCTGTGCTTGTTGAATATCCTTCCCTATAAGCGTGCTGAAAGTCGGTTGTCAATTTGTATACTGTAAAATAACATTGTATTCCAATAGTTTACTAAGGGTTGGTAACAGGCTGATTGGTCGGCTATTTCAGCCAGCAAAGGTGGCTTTACTATTCTTAGGTAGCGGAATGACTTTAGCTTCCCTCCAGGACTGAGGGGACACACTTTCTAGTAGGCTTAGAAGAGATGGCAAATAGGAGTGGCAATATCGTCCACTATTATCCTCAGTAATTTTCCATCCAAGTTGTCAGACCCCGGTGGCTTATCATTGTTGATAGACAACAATACTTTTTTTCACTTCCTCCACACTCACTTTACGGAATTCAAAATTACAATGCTTGTCTTTCATAATTTGGTCAGATATACTTGGATGTGTAGTGTCAGTGTTTGTTGCTGGCATGTCATGCCTAAGTTTGCTAATCTTGCCAATTACAAAATCATTACAGTAATTGGCAATATCAGTGGGTTTTACATTTTACATTTTAGTCATTTAGCAGACGCTCTTATCCAGAGCGACTTACAGTTAGTGAGTGCATACATTTTCATACTGGTTTTGTGATGAATGAGCCATCTGATTCAATTAATGATGGAGCTTAGTTTACCTTTTTGCCCAAAATGTCATTGAAGCTGCTCCCAAGCTTTTTACTATCATTCTTTATGTCATTTATCTTTGTTTCATATGTAACGTAAGCACTTGGAGTCAGGAAGCAGGTGAGTCAGGAAGCAGGTGAGTCAGGAAGCAGGTGAGTCAGGAAGCAGGTGAGTCAGGAAGCAGGTGCAGAAGGTCAGTTTAATTATAAACGGTGGTTAGTAGACTGGCAACGCTGAGCGCTGGAGAGAGGCGTGACGTCATAGTGTCGTTTATTTTTATTCAGTTTAGTCACATTATTTCTCAATTTGCAGTACGTTTGCCAATAGGTTGTGCTGCCAGACCTATTTGCCGTTCCTTCTGCCTCATCACTCTTATTATCGAGATAAAACGATTGGTTAAATAAAGAATATTTTGAACCTCAACCTAGAACGAACTAATAGCAATTAAGCCTAATATTCCCCAATCTACACTGAACATAAACGTAACATGTAAAGTGGTCCCATGTTTCATGAGCTGAAATAAAATATCCCAGAAATGTTCCATATGCACAAAAAGCTTATTTCTCTCATTTTTGGGGGGGCAAGAATGTGTTTAAATCCTTGTTAGTGAGCATTTCTCCTTTGCCAAGATAATCAATCCACCTGACAGGTGTGGCATATCAAGAAGCTGATTAAACAGCATGATCATTACACAGGTGCAGCTTGTGCTGGGGACAATAAAAGGCCACTCTAAAATGGGCAGTTTTGTCACACAACACAATGCCACAGATGTCAAAGTTTTGAGGAAGCGTGCAATTGGCATGCTGACTGCAGGAATGTCCACCAGAGCTGTTGCCAGAGAATTTAATGTTAATTTCTCTACCATAAGCCGCCTCCAACGTTGTTTTAAAGAATTTGGCAGTACGTCTAACCGGCCTCACAACCGCAGACCACGTGTAACCACGCCAGCCCAGGACCTCCACATCCGGCTTCTTCTCCTTTGGCATTGTAACCGACTTCAAAGGGCAAATGCTCACCTTCGATGGCCACTGGTATGCTCGAGAAGTGTGCTCTTCAATGATGAATCCCGGTTTCAACCGTACCAGGCAGATGGCAGACAGCGTGTATAGAGTTATGTGGGCGAGCGGTTTGCTGATGTCAACGTTGGGAACAGAGTGCCCCATGGTGGTGGTGGGGTTATGGTATGGGCAGGCATAAGCTACGGACAACGAACACAATTACATTTTATTGATGGCAATTTGAATGCACAGATATACTTATATGAACTGTAACTCAGTAAAATCTTTGAAATTGTTGAATGTTCCGTTTATATTTTTGCTCAGCATACTTAGCCTGCTCTATTACCTAAATAACTGTAAATTCATTCGATGGAGCGACTGACAGATAACTAAGGAGTAGAACAGACGGGTGCATTTATATGAACTTTTAAGGATTCTAAACTTCATAAGATAATCACTTGACATACAATCAAATCATTCATTCAAAAACGGTTACTGTGATGTTGCGCAACACTGATGACACAGACAGACAGACAGACAATATAACAGAACAGGTGTCTGACGCTAAGCCCTCTCCTCTG
>NW_028164069.1:5000-10000 GCF_964263955.1 Coregonus lavaretus
GTGGGCCTGCATGGATGTCAGCAGGGCATGAGGGAGAAGGCCCAAGTGAATAGGTGTGTCTGTGTGAGTGAGTGAACCTGTCTCATAGGGGGGCAGAGCAGGCATCCCCTTTGGGGGCTGTCTGCTCTGTCCCCCTTTTTTTTTGGCCTCCTATACCTCTGGAGGTCAAGGGAGTAAGCTGTACTCTCAAGCCCATGGGAGAGAGGGTTTTAATAGGGAGAGAGTGATTAAAAAGAGGCATGGTGCTCCAGGGGAGTGAGCTGTACTCTCATGCCCATGGGAGATGCCCTTTACTAGGCAGGGAGTTTAGAACAAGGTGCATGGAGCTCCAGAGGTCACAAAGGTCAATGTGGGCCTGCATGGATGTCAGCAGGGCATGAGGGAGAAGGCCCAAGTGAATAGGTTTGTCTGTGTGTGTCTGTGTGAGTGAGTGAGTGAGTGTGTGTGTGAACCTTTCCCACAGGAGGGCAGCACTGTGCAGGCAGCTCCAATGGAGGCTGGCTGCTCTGTGCCCATGTATTATTTGTTCTCTCTCTCTCTCTCTCTCCCCTTTCTTCTGGCCTGCTGGGTCACTTTTGTGTGTGGAGGGCTGGACTCTGTCTCACCCATCCCAGCCATGGGCACCCAGAATGCCCATGTGTGAGTCAGGAGCCCTCCCCTGGTTCTCCTAGTGAAAATGACCTGTGGCGCCCCCCTGTGGATGGATCTTGGTGGGGGTGCTTGGACCCCTTCTTGGGGTCTCCTCCAAGCCAGCCATGCCGACCATGGGCACCCAAAACCCCCATGTGTGAGTGAACAGCCTCCCCAGTGTACCCATAGTGAAATCAGGCTTAAAGTGACCTGTGGCGCCCCCCTGTGGATGGATCTTGGTGGGGGTGCTTGGACCCCTTCTTGGGGTCTCCTCCAAGCCAGCCATGCCGACCATGGGCACCCAAAACCCCCATGTGTGAGTGAACAGCCTCCCCAGTGTACCCATAGTGAAATCCGGCCTAAAGTGACCTGTGGCGCCCCCCTGTGGATGGATTCGGCTGTGGGTGCTTGGACCCCTTCTTGGGGTCTCCCCCAAGCTGGCCATGCCGACCATGGGCACCCAAAACCCCCATGTGTGAGTGAACAGCCTCCCCTGGGTCCCCATAGTGAAATCCGGCCTAAAGTGACCTGTGGCGCCCCCCTGTGGATGGATTCGGCTGTGGGTGCTTGGACCCCTTCTTGGGGTCTCCCCCAAGCTGGCCATGCCGACCATGGGCACCCAAAACCCCCATGTGTGAGTGAACAGCCTCCCCTGGGTCCCCATAGTGAAATCCGGCCTAAAGTGACCTGTGGCGCCCCCCTGTGGATGGATCTGGATGGGGGTGCTTGGACCCCTTCTTGGGGTCTCCTCCAAGCCAGCCATGCCGACCATGGGCACCCAAAACCCCCATGTGTGAGTGAACAGCCTCCCCTGGGTCCCCATAGTGAAATCAGGCTTAAAATGACATGTGGCGCCCCCCTGTGGATGGATCCGGCTGTGGGGTCTTGTACCCCCTCTTGGGGTCACCCCCAAGCCGGCCATGGGCACCCAAAACCCCCATGTGTGAGTGAACAGCCTCCCCTGTGTCCCCATAGTGAAATCAGGCCTAAAGTGACATGTGGCGCCCCCCTGTGGATGGATCCGGGTGGGGGTGCTTGGACCCCCTCTTGGGGTCTCCCCCAAGCCATGGGCAGCCAAATCCCCCATTTGTGAGTTAAGATCATCCCCTGGTTCCCCTAGTGAAATCAGGCCTAAAATGACCTCTGTGGCGCCCCCCTGTGGATGGATCCGGCTGTGGGGTCTTGGACCCCCTCTTGGGGTCACCCCCAAGCCAGCCATGGGCACCCAAAACCCCCATTTGTGAGTTAAGATCATCCCCTGGTTCCCCTAGTGAAATCAGGCTTAAAATGACATGTGGCGCCCCCCTGTGGATGGATCCGGGTGTGGGGTCTTGGACCCCCTCTTGGGGTCACCCCCAAGCCGGCCAAGGGCACCCAAAACCCCCATGTGTGAGGTAAGAGCCTCCCCTGGTTCTCCTAGTGTCCGCCGGCGGTTTACCATATGGGGGTGTCTGACCACCACCCCAATCCGAGAAAAGTGCATCAAAATCGGCCTCCGTGAGCCAGGAGTCGGTCCCTGGTTCTCATAGTGTCAACCGGATGATTTCCATATGGGGGTGTCTGACCACCAACCCAATCCGAGAAAAGTGCATCAAAATCGGCCTCCGTGAGCCAGGAGTCGGTCCCTGGTTCTCATAGTGTCAACCGGATGATTTCCATATGGGGGTGTCTGACCACCAACCCAATCCGAGAAAAGTGCATCAAAATCGGCCTTCCGGGAGCCAGGAGTCGGTCCCTGGTTCTCATAGTGTCAACCGGATGGTTTCCATATGGGGGTGTCTGACCACCAACCCAATCCGAGAAAAGTGCATCAAAATCGGCCTTCCGGGAGCCAGGAGTCGGTCCCTGGTTCTCCTAATGTCAACCGGATGATTTCCATATGGGGGTGTCTGACCACCAACCCAATCCGAGAAAAGTGCATCAAAATCGGCCTTCCGGGAGCCAGGAGTCGGTCCCTGGTTCTCCTAATGTCAACCGGATGATTTCCATATGGGGGTGTCTGACCACCAACCCAATCCGAGAAAAGTGCATCAAAATCGGCCTTCCGGGAGCCAGGAGTCGGTCCCTGGTTCTCATAGTGTCAACCGGATGGTTTCCATATGGGGGTGTCTGACCACCAACCCAATCCGAGAAAAGTGCATCAAAATCGGCCTTCCGGGAGCCAGGAGTCGGTCCCTGGTTCTCATAGTGTCAACCGGATGGTTTCCATATGGGGGTGTCTGACCACCAACCCAATCCGAGAAAAGTGCATCAAAATCGGCCTTCCGGGAGCCAGGAGTCGGTCCCTGGTTCTCATAGTGTCAACCGGATGGTTTCCATATGGGGGTGTCTGACCACCAACCCAATCCGAGAAAAGTGCATCAAAATCGGCCTTCCGTGAGGCAGGAGTCGGCCCCTGGTTCTCCTGTTGTCAACCGGATGATTTCCATATGGGGGTGTCTGACCACCACCCCAATCCGAGAAAAGTGCATCAAAATCGGCCTTCCGGGAGCCAGGAGTCGGTCCCTGGTTCTCCTAATGTCAACCGGATGATTTCCATATGGGGGTGTCTGACCACCAACCCAATCCGAGAAAAGTGCATCAAAATCGGCCTTCCGGGAGCCAGGAGTCGGTCCCTGGTTCTCATAGTGTCAACCGGATGGTTTCCATATGGGGGTGTCTGACCACCAACCCAATCCGAGAAAAGTGCATCAAAATCGGCCTTCCGGGAGCCAGGAGTCGGTCCCTGGTTCTCATAGTGTCAACCGGATGGTTTCCATATGGGGGTGTCTGACCACCAACCCAATCCGAGAAAAGTGCATCAAAATCGGCCTTCCGGGAGCCAGGAGTCGGTCCCTGGTTCTCATAGTGTCAACCGGATGGTTTCCATATGGGGGTGTCTGACCACCAACCCAATCCGAGAAAAGTGCATCAAAATCGGCCTTCCGTGAGGCAGGAGTCGGCCCCTGGTTCTCCTGTTGTCAACCGGATGATTTCCATATGGGGGTGTCTGACCACCACCCCAATCCGAAAAAAGTGCATCAAATCGGCCTTCCGTGAGCCAGGAGTCGGTCCCTGGTTCTCCTGGTGTCCGCCGGCGGACAACCATGTTGGGGTGTCTGACCACCAACCCAATCCGAGAAAAGTGCATCAAAATCGGCCTTCCGTGAGGCAGGAGTCGGCCCCTGGTTCTCCTGTTGTCAACCGGATGATTTCCATATGGGGGTGTCTGACCACCACCCCAATCCGAAAAAAGTGCATCAAATCGGCCTTCCGTGAGCCAGGAGTCGGTCCCTGGTTCTCCTGGTGTCCGCCGGCGGACAACCATGTTGGGGTGTCTGACCACCAACCCAATCCGAGAAAAGTGCATCAAAATCGGCCTTCCGTGAGGCAGGAGTCGGTCCCTGGTTCTCCTGTTGTCAACCGGATGATTTCCATATGGGGGTGTCTGACCACCACCCCAATCCGAAAAAAGTGCATCAAATCGGCCTTCCGTGAGGCAGGAGTCGGTCCCTGGTTCTCCTGGTGTCCGCCGGCGGACAACCATGTTGGGGTGTCTGACCCACAACCCAATCCGACCAAGTGCACCCAAATCGGCCTTCCGTGAGCCAGGAGTCGGTCTCTGGTTCTCCCATCGACCGCCGGCGGTCTTCCATGTGGGGGTGTCTGACCCACAACCCAATCCGACCAAGAGCACCCATGTCGGCCTTGTGTGAGTCAGGAGCCGTTCCCCCTGGTTCTCATTTGGGTTACCATGCACGAAGGGACATAGTGCAATTTCGGCCGATTTTTCCGATTTTTTCAAATAATGTTTAAAAATACTTCCCGATGAGCTAGAGGTCCCAAATTTGGTCTATTATCCTCTTTTATGATGAACTTCCATTACCTAAAAGGGTTTTTCTTAACTCGTATAGGAACATCAACCGTTCTGACCCCTATTTTTTTTTTTCACTTTTCTAACATAATTAAAATATAGTAAAAAATTTCCAAAAACGAATTAATTTATATATAAATGTGCGTCTATTCGTGCCCTTTTGCGCCAAAAAAACCCCATCCTGATTGGACTTTTAGTTTTTGAATTATTAACGTTTTAAGTCGTTTTTTCAAAACCGAAATCGCTGTTTTTTCCCCCAAACGGCGGAGCACAGACAGGCCCAGCGGGTGGCAGGGCTTATGTCGATAATTTGGCCTCTCCCGTAGTAGCCCCACTCGGTTCCAGGTCGGCCAGACAGGTACCGGCGCGATTTTGAAAACCTCGTTTTCAGAGAATAGACTTCCATGGCGGATTGATCCGGGGGTGATGGCAAACCTCTCGGCCTGTGCGGATATTGGGAATCGGGCATGTTTGAGGGTTCTGGGTCCCTCAGAACCATGGTTCCAACGCTCCGAAG
>NW_028164069.1:20000-25000 GCF_964263955.1 Coregonus lavaretus
GGCCTGCATGGCTGTCAGCAGGGCCACAGAGAGAAGGCCCAAGTGAATAGGTGTGTCTGTGTGAGTGAGTGAACCTGTCTCATAGGGGGGCAGAGCAGGCATCCCCTTTGGGGGCTGTCTGCTCTGTCCCCCTTTTTTTTTGGCCTCCTATACCTCTGGAGGTCAAGGGAGTAAGCTGTACTCTCAAGCCCATGTGAGAGAGGCTTTTAATGGGAAGAGAGAGTTTAAAAAGAGGCATGTAGCTCCAGAGGTCACAAAGGTCAATGTGGGCCTGCATGGATGTCAGCAGGGCATGAGGGAGAAGGCCCAAGTGAATAGGTGTGTCTGTGTGAGTGAGTGAACCTGTCTCATAGGGGGGCAGAGCAGGCATCCCCTTTGGGGGCTGTCTGCTCTGTCCCCCTTTTTTTTTGGCCTCCTATACCTCTGGAGGTCAAGGGAGTAAGCTGTACTCTCAAGCCCATGTGAGAGAGGCTTTTAATGGGAAGAGAGAGTTTAAAAAGAGGCATGTAGCTCCAGAGGTCACAAAGGTCAATGTGGGCCTGCATGGATGTCAGCAGGGCATGAGGGAGAAGGCCCAAGTGAATAGGTGTGTCTGTGTGAGTGAGTGAACCTGTCTCATAGGGGGGCAGAGCAGGCATCCCCTTTGGGGGCTGTCTGCTCTGTCCCCCTTTTTTTTTGGCCTCCTATACCTCTGGAGGTCAAGGGAGTAAGCTGTACTCTCAAGCCCATGGGAGAGAGGGTTTTAATAGGGAGAGAGTGATTAAAAAGAGGCATGGTGCTCCAGGGGAGTGAGCTGTACTCTCATGCCCATGGGAGATGCCCTTTACTAGGCAGGGAGTTTAGAACAAGGTGCATGGAGCTCCAGAGGTCACAAAGGTCAATGTGGGCCTGCATGGATGTCAGCAGGGCATGAGGGAGAAGGCCCAAGTGAATAGGTTTGTCTGTGTGTGTCTGTGTGAGTGAGTGAGTGAGTGTGTGTGTGAACCTTTCCCACAGGAGGGCAGCACTGTGCAGGCAGCTCCAATGGAGGCTGGCTGCTCTGTGCCCATGTATTATTTGTTCTCTCTCTCTCTCTCTCTCTCCCCTTTCTTCTGGCCTGCTGGGTCACTTTTGTGTGTGGAGGGCTGGACTCTGTCTCACCCATCCCAGCCATGGGCACCCAGAATGCCCATGTGTGAGTCAGGAGCCCTCCCCTGGTTCTCCTAGTGAAAATGACCTGTGGCGCCCCCCTGTGGATGGATCTTGGTGGGGGTGCTTGGACCCCTTCTTGGGGTCTCCTCCAAGCCAGCCATGCCGACCATGGGCACCCAAAACCCCCATGTGTGAGTGAACAGCCTCCCCAGTGTACCCATAGTGAAATCAGGCTTAAAGTGACCTGTGGCGCCCCCCTGTGGATGGATCTTGGTGGGGGTGCTTGGACCCCTTCTTGGGGTCTCCTCCAAGCCAGCCATGCCGACCATGGGCACCCAAAACCCCCATGTGTGAGTGAACAGCCTCCCCAGTGTACCCATAGTGAAATCCGGCCTAAAGTGACCTGTGGCGCCCCCCTGTGGATGGATTCGGCTGTGGGTGCTTGGACCCCTTCTTGGGGTCTCCCCCAAGCTGGCCATGCCGACCATGGGCACCCAAAACCCCCATGTGTGAGTGAACAGCCTCCCCTGGGTCCCCATAGTGAAATCCGGCCTAAAGTGACCTGTGGCGCCCCCCTGTGGATGGATTCGGCTGTGGGTGCTTGGACCCCTTCTTGGGGTCTCCCCCAAGCTGGCCATGCCGACCATGGGCACCCAAAACCCCCATGTGTGAGTGAACAGCCTCCCCTGGGTCCCCATAGTGAAATCCGGCCTAAAGTGACCTGTGGCGCCCCCCTGTGGATGGATCTGGATGGGGGTGCTTGGACCCCTTCTTGGGGTCTCCTCCAAGCCAGCCATGCCGACCATGGGCACCCAAAACCCCCATGTGTGAGTGAACAGCCTCCCCTGGGTCCCCATAGTGAAATCAGGCTTAAAATGACATGTGGCGCCCCCCTGTGGATGGATCCGGCTGTGGGGTCTTGTACCCCCTCTTGGGGTCACCCCCAAGCCGGCCATGGGCACCCAAAACCCCCATGTGTGAGTGAACAGCCTCCCCTGTGTCCCCATAGTGAAATCAGGCCTAAAGTGACATGTGGCGCCCCCCTGTGGATGGATCCGGGTGGGGGTGCTTGGACCCCCTCTTGGGGTCTCCCCCAAGCCATGGGCAGCCAAATCCCCCATTTGTGAGTTAAGATCATCCCCTGGTTCCCCTAGTGAAATCAGGCCTAAAATGACCTCTGTGGCGCCCCCCTGTGGATGGATCCGGCTGTGGGGTCTTGGACCCCCTCTTGGGGTCACCCCCAAGCCAGCCATGGGCACCCAAAACCCCCATTTGTGAGTTAAGATCATCCCCTGGTTCCCCTAGTGAAATCAGGCTTAAAATGACATGTGGCGCCCCCCTGTGGATGGATCCGGGTGTGGGGTCTTGGACCCCCTCTTGGGGTCACCCCCAAGCCGGCCAAGGGCACCCAAAACCCCCATGTGTGAGGTAAGAGCCTCCCCTGGTTCTCCTAGTGTCCGCCGGCGGTTTACCATATGGGGGTGTCTGACCACCACCCCAATCCGAGAAAAGTGCATCAAAATCGGCCTCCGTGAGCCAGGAGTCGGTCCCTGGTTCTCATAGTGTCAACCGGATGATTTCCATATGGGGGTGTCTGACCACCAACCCAATCCGAGAAAAGTGCATCAAAATCGGCCTCCGTGAGCCAGGAGTCGGTCCCTGGTTCTCATAGTGTCAACCGGATGATTTCCATATGGGGGTGTCTGACCACCAACCCAATCCGAGAAAAGTGCATCAAAATCGGCCTTCCGGGAGCCAGGAGTCGGTCCCTGGTTCTCATAGTGTCAACCGGATGGTTTCCATATGGGGGTGTCTGACCACCAACCCAATCCGAGAAAAGTGCATCAAAATCGGCCTTCCGGGAGCCAGGAGTCGGTCCCTGGTTCTCCTAATGTCAACCGGATGATTTCCATATGGGGGTGTCTGACCACCAACCCAATCCGAGAAAAGTGCATCAAAATCGGCCTTCCGGGAGCCAGGAGTCGGTCCCTGGTTCTCCTAATGTCAACCGGATGATTTCCATATGGGGGTGTCTGACCACCAACCCAATCCGAGAAAAGTGCATCAAAATCGGCCTTCCGGGAGCCAGGAGTCGGTCCCTGGTTCTCATAGTGTCAACCGGATGGTTTCCATATGGGGGTGTCTGACCACCAACCCAATCCGAGAAAAGTGCATCAAAATCGGCCTTCCGGGAGCCAGGAGTCGGTCCCTGGTTCTCATAGTGTCAACCGGATGGTTTCCATATGGGGGTGTCTGACCACCAACCCAATCCGAGAAAAGTGCATCAAAATCGGCCTTCCGGGAGCCAGGAGTCGGTCCCTGGTTCTCATAGTGTCAACCGGATGGTTTCCATATGGGGGTGTCTGACCACCAACCCAATCCGAGAAAAGTGCATCAAAATCGGCCTTCCGTGAGGCAGGAGTCGGCCCCTGGTTCTCCTGTTGTCAACCGGATGATTTCCATATGGGGGTGTCTGACCACCACCCCAATCCGAGAAAAGTGCATCAAAATCGGCCTTCCGGGAGCCAGGAGTCGGTCCCTGGTTCTCCTAATGTCAACCGGATGATTTCCATATGGGGGTGTCTGACCACCAACCCAATCCGAGAAAAGTGCATCAAAATCGGCCTTCCGGGAGCCAGGAGTCGGTCCCTGGTTCTCATAGTGTCAACCGGATGGTTTCCATATGGGGGTGTCTGACCACCAACCCAATCCGAGAAAAGTGCATCAAAATCGGCCTTCCGGGAGCCAGGAGTCGGTCCCTGGTTCTCATAGTGTCAACCGGATGGTTTCCATATGGGGGTGTCTGACCACCAACCCAATCCGAGAAAAGTGCATCAAAATCGGCCTTCCGGGAGCCAGGAGTCGGTCCCTGGTTCTCATAGTGTCAACCGGATGGTTTCCATATGGGGGTGTCTGACCACCAACCCAATCCGAGAAAAGTGCATCAAAATCGGCCTTCCGTGAGGCAGGAGTCGGCCCCTGGTTCTCCTGTTGTCAACCGGATGATTTCCATATGGGGGTGTCTGACCACCACCCCAATCCGAAAAAAGTGCATCAAATCGGCCTTCCGTGAGCCAGGAGTCGGTCCCTGGTTCTCCTGGTGTCCGCCGGCGGACAACCATGTTGGGGTGTCTGACCACCAACCCAATCCGAGAAAAGTGCATCAAAATCGGCCTTCCGTGAGGCAGGAGTCGGCCCCTGGTTCTCCTGTTGTCAACCGGATGATTTCCATATGGGGGTGTCTGACCACCACCCCAATCCGAAAAAAGTGCATCAAATCGGCCTTCCGTGAGCCAGGAGTCGGTCCCTGGTTCTCCTGGTGTCCGCCGGCGGACAACCATGTTGGGGTGTCTGACCACCAACCCAATCCGAGAAAAGTGCATCAAAATCGGCCTTCCGTGAGGCAGGAGTCGGTCCCTGGTTCTCCTGTTGTCAACCGGATGATTTCCATATGGGGGTGTCTGACCACCACCCCAATCCGAAAAAAGTGCATCAAATCGGCCTTCCGTGAGGCAGGAGTCGGTCCCTGGTTCTCCTGGTGTCCGCCGGCGGACAACCATGTTGGGGTGTCTGACCCACAACCCAATCCGACCAAGTGCACCCAAATCGGCCTTCCGTGAGCCAGGAGTCGGTCTCTGGTTCTCCCATCGACCGCCGGCGGTCTTCCATGTGGGGGTGTCTGACCCACAACCCAATCCGACCAAGAGCACCCATGTCGGCCTTGTGTGAGTCAGGAGCCGTTCCCCCTGGTTCTCATTTGGGTTACCATGCACGAAGGGACATAGTGCAATTTCGGCCGATTTTTCCGATTTTTTCAAATAATGTTTAAAAATACTTCCCGATGAGCTAGAGGTCCCAAATTTGGTCTA
>NW_028164069.1:37500-42500 GCF_964263955.1 Coregonus lavaretus
TCTCAGTCCGAGTGAGAGATGGTTTGAGCGGACACGGAGTGTGGGCCTGGAGGCATGGAGGTCGGGGACGCCCATGCAGTGAGCTGCAGTCTCAGTCCGAGTGAGAGATGGTTTGAGCGGGCAGGGAGTGTGGGCTTGGTGGTCGTGGTTCTGGAGCCCAGGCCATCCAGGGAGTGAGCTGCAGTCTGAGGCCGAGTGAGAGAGGGTTTGAGTGGGCAGGGAGTGTGGGCTTGGTGGTCGTGGTTCTGGAGCCCAGGCCATCCAGGGAGTGAGCTGCAGTCTCAGGCCGAGTGAGAGAGGGTTTCACTGGGCATGGAGTGTAGAGATGGAGGCAATGAGCTCCAGAGGTCACAAAGGTCAATGTGGGCCTGCATGGCTGTCAGCAGGGCCACAGAGAGAAGGCCCAAGTGAATAGGTGTGTCTGTGTGAGTGAGTGAACCTGTCTCATAGGGGGGCAGAGCAGGCATCCCCTTTGGGGGCTGTCTGCTCTGTCCCCCTTTTTTTTTGGCCTCCTATACCTCTGGAGGTCAAGGGAGTAAGCTGTACTCTCAAGCCCATGTGAGAGAGGCTTTTAATGGGAAGAGAGAGTTTAAAAAGAGGCATGTAGCTCCAGAGGTCACAAAGGTCAATGTGGGCCTGCATGGATGTCAGCAGGGCATGAGGGAGAAGGCCCAAGTGAATAGGTGTGTCTGTGTGAGTGAGTGAACCTGTCTCATAGGGGGGCAGAGCAGGCATCCCCTTTGGGGGCTGTCTGCTCTGTCCCCCTTTTTTTTTGGCCTCCTATACCTCTGGAGGTCAAGGGAGTAAGCTGTACTCTCAAGCCCATGTGAGAGAGGCTTTTAATGGGAAGAGAGAGTTTAAAAAGAGGCATGTAGCTCCAGAGGTCACAAAGGTCAATGTGGGCCTGCATGGATGTCAGCAGGGCATGAGGGAGAAGGCCCAAGTGAATAGGTGTGTCTGTGTGAGTGAGTGAACCTGTCTCATAGGGGGGCAGAGCAGGCATCCCCTTTGGGGGCTGTCTGCTCTGTCCCCCTTTTTTTTTGGCCTCCTATACCTCTGGAGGTCAAGGGAGTAAGCTGTACTCTCAAGCCCATGGGAGAGAGGGTTTTAATAGGGAGAGAGTGATTAAAAAGAGGCATGGTGCTCCAGGGGAGTGAGCTGTACTCTCATGCCCATGGGAGATGCCCTTTACTAGGCAGGGAGTTTAGAACAAGGTGCATGGAGCTCCAGAGGTCACAAAGGTCAATGTGGGCCTGCATGGATGTCAGCAGGGCATGAGGGAGAAGGCCCAAGTGAATAGGTTTGTCTGTGTGTGTCTGTGTGAGTGAGTGAGTGAGTGTGTGTGTGAACCTTTCCCACAGGAGGGCAGCACTGTGCAGGCAGCTCCAATGGAGGCTGGCTGCTCTGTGCCCATGTATTATTTGTTCTCTCTCTCTCTCTCTCTCCCCTTTCTTCTGGCCTGCTGGGTCACTTTTGTGTGTGGAGGGCTGGACTCTGTCTCACCCATCCCAGCCATGGGCACCCAGAATGCCCATGTGTGAGTCAGGAGCCCTCCCCTGGTTCTCCTAGTGAAAATGACCTGTGGCGCCCCCCTGTGGATGGATCTTGGTGGGGGTGCTTGGACCCCTTCTTGGGGTCTCCTCCAAGCCAGCCATGCCGACCATGGGCACCCAAAACCCCCATGTGTGAGTGAACAGCCTCCCCAGTGTACCCATAGTGAAATCAGGCTTAAAGTGACCTGTGGCGCCCCCCTGTGGATGGATCTTGGTGGGGGTGCTTGGACCCCTTCTTGGGGTCTCCTCCAAGCCAGCCATGCCGACCATGGGCACCCAAAACCCCCATGTGTGAGTGAACAGCCTCCCCAGTGTACCCATAGTGAAATCCGGCCTAAAGTGACCTGTGGCGCCCCCCTGTGGATGGATTCGGCTGTGGGTGCTTGGACCCCTTCTTGGGGTCTCCCCCAAGCTGGCCATGCCGACCATGGGCACCCAAAACCCCCATGTGTGAGTGAACAGCCTCCCCTGGGTCCCCATAGTGAAATCCGGCCTAAAGTGACCTGTGGCGCCCCCCTGTGGATGGATTCGGCTGTGGGTGCTTGGACCCCTTCTTGGGGTCTCCCCCAAGCTGGCCATGCCGACCATGGGCACCCAAAACCCCCATGTGTGAGTGAACAGCCTCCCCTGGGTCCCCATAGTGAAATCCGGCCTAAAGTGACCTGTGGCGCCCCCCTGTGGATGGATCTGGATGGGGGTGCTTGGACCCCTTCTTGGGGTCTCCTCCAAGCCAGCCATGCCGACCATGGGCACCCAAAACCCCCATGTGTGAGTGAACAGCCTCCCCTGGGTCCCCATAGTGAAATCAGGCTTAAAATGACATGTGGCGCCCCCCTGTGGATGGATCCGGCTGTGGGGTCTTGTACCCCCTCTTGGGGTCACCCCCAAGCCGGCCATGGGCACCCAAAACCCCCATGTGTGAGTGAACAGCCTCCCCTGTGTCCCCATAGTGAAATCAGGCCTAAAGTGACATGTGGCGCCCCCCTGTGGATGGATCCGGGTGGGGGTGCTTGGACCCCCTCTTGGGGTCTCCCCCAAGCCATGGGCAGCCAAATCCCCCATTTGTGAGTTAAGATCATCCCCTGGTTCCCCTAGTGAAATCAGGCCTAAAATGACCTCTGTGGCGCCCCCCTGTGGATGGATCCGGCTGTGGGGTCTTGGACCCCCTCTTGGGGTCACCCCCAAGCCAGCCATGGGCACCCAAAACCCCCATTTGTGAGTTAAGATCATCCCCTGGTTCCCCTAGTGAAATCAGGCTTAAAATGACATGTGGCGCCCCCCTGTGGATGGATCCGGGTGTGGGGTCTTGGACCCCCTCTTGGGGTCACCCCCAAGCCGGCCAAGGGCACCCAAAACCCCCATGTGTGAGGTAAGAGCCTCCCCTGGTTCTCCTAGTGTCCGCCGGCGGTTTACCATATGGGGGTGTCTGACCACCACCCCAATCCGAGAAAAGTGCATCAAAATCGGCCTCCGTGAGCCAGGAGTCGGTCCCTGGTTCTCATAGTGTCAACCGGATGATTTCCATATGGGGGTGTCTGACCACCAACCCAATCCGAGAAAAGTGCATCAAAATCGGCCTCCGTGAGCCAGGAGTCGGTCCCTGGTTCTCATAGTGTCAACCGGATGATTTCCATATGGGGGTGTCTGACCACCAACCCAATCCGAGAAAAGTGCATCAAAATCGGCCTTCCGGGAGCCAGGAGTCGGTCCCTGGTTCTCATAGTGTCAACCGGATGGTTTCCATATGGGGGTGTCTGACCACCAACCCAATCCGAGAAAAGTGCATCAAAATCGGCCTTCCGGGAGCCAGGAGTCGGTCCCTGGTTCTCCTAATGTCAACCGGATGATTTCCATATGGGGGTGTCTGACCACCAACCCAATCCGAGAAAAGTGCATCAAAATCGGCCTTCCGGGAGCCAGGAGTCGGTCCCTGGTTCTCCTAATGTCAACCGGATGATTTCCATATGGGGGTGTCTGACCACCAACCCAATCCGAGAAAAGTGCATCAAAATCGGCCTTCCGGGAGCCAGGAGTCGGTCCCTGGTTCTCATAGTGTCAACCGGATGGTTTCCATATGGGGGTGTCTGACCACCAACCCAATCCGAGAAAAGTGCATCAAAATCGGCCTTCCGGGAGCCAGGAGTCGGTCCCTGGTTCTCATAGTGTCAACCGGATGGTTTCCATATGGGGGTGTCTGACCACCAACCCAATCCGAGAAAAGTGCATCAAAATCGGCCTTCCGGGAGCCAGGAGTCGGTCCCTGGTTCTCATAGTGTCAACCGGATGGTTTCCATATGGGGGTGTCTGACCACCAACCCAATCCGAGAAAAGTGCATCAAAATCGGCCTTCCGTGAGGCAGGAGTCGGCCCCTGGTTCTCCTGTTGTCAACCGGATGATTTCCATATGGGGGTGTCTGACCACCACCCCAATCCGAGAAAAGTGCATCAAAATCGGCCTTCCGGGAGCCAGGAGTCGGTCCCTGGTTCTCCTAATGTCAACCGGATGATTTCCATATGGGGGTGTCTGACCACCAACCCAATCCGAGAAAAGTGCATCAAAATCGGCCTTCCGGGAGCCAGGAGTCGGTCCCTGGTTCTCATAGTGTCAACCGGATGGTTTCCATATGGGGGTGTCTGACCACCAACCCAATCCGAGAAAAGTGCATCAAAATCGGCCTTCCGGGAGCCAGGAGTCGGTCCCTGGTTCTCATAGTGTCAACCGGATGGTTTCCATATGGGGGTGTCTGACCACCAACCCAATCCGAGAAAAGTGCATCAAAATCGGCCTTCCGGGAGCCAGGAGTCGGTCCCTGGTTCTCATAGTGTCAACCGGATGGTTTCCATATGGGGGTGTCTGACCACCAACCCAATCCGAGAAAAGTGCATCAAAATCGGCCTTCCGTGAGGCAGGAGTCGGCCCCTGGTTCTCCTGTTGTCAACCGGATGATTTCCATATGGGGGTGTCTGACCACCACCCCAATCCGAAAAAAGTGCATCAAATCGGCCTTCCGTGAGCCAGGAGTCGGTCCCTGGTTCTCCTGGTGTCCGCCGGCGGACAACCATGTTGGGGTGTCTGACCACCAACCCAATCCGAGAAAAGTGCATCAAAATCGGCCTTCCGTGAGGCAGGAGTCGGCCCCTGGTTCTCCTGTTGTCAACCGGATGATTTCCATATGGGGGTGTCTGACCACCACCCCAATCCGAAAAAAGTGCATCAAATCGGCCTTCCGTGAGCCAGGAGTCGGTCCCTGGTTCTCCTGGTGTCCGCCGGCGGACAACCATGTTGGGGTGTCTGACCACCAACCCAATCCGAGAAAAGTGCATCAAAATCGGCCTTCCGTGAGGCAGGAGTCGGTCCCTGGTTCTCCTGTTGTCAACCGGATGATTTCCATATGGGGGTGTCTGACCACCACCCCAATCCGAAAAAAGTGCATCAAATCGGCCTTC
>NW_028164069.1:52500-56418 GCF_964263955.1 Coregonus lavaretus
CTCAGTCCGAGTGAGAGATGGTTTGAGCGGACACAGAGTGTGGGCCTGGAGGCATGGAGGTCGGGGAGGCCCATGCAGTGAGCTGCAGTCTCAGTCCGAGTGAGAGATGGTTTGAGCGGACACAGAGTGTGGGCCTGGAGGCATGGAGGTCGGGGAGGCCCATGCAGTGAGCTGCAGTCTCAGTCCGAGTGAGAGATGGTTTGAGCGGACACGGAGTGTGGGCCTGGAGGCATGGAGGTCGGGGAGGCCCATGCAGTGAGCTGCAGTCTCAGTCCGAGTGAGAGATGGTTTGAGCGGACACAGAGTGTGGGCCTGGAGGCATGGAGGTCGGGGAGGCCCATGCAGTGAGCTGCAGTCTCAGTCCGAGTGAGAGATGGTTTGAGCGGACACAGAGTGTGGGCCTGGAGGCATGGAGGTCGGGGAGGCCCATGCAGTGAGCTGCAGTCTCAGTCCGAGTGAGAGATGGTTTGAGCGGACACAGAGTGTGGGCCTGGAGGCATGGAGGTCGGGGACGCCCATGCAGTGAGCTGCAGTCTCAGTCCGAGTGAGAGATGGTTTGAGCGGACACGGAGTGTGGGCCTGGAGGCATGGAGGTCGGGGACGCCCATGCAGTGAGCTGCAGTCTCAGTCCGAGTGAGAGATGGTTTGAGCGGGCAGGGAGTGTGGGCTTGGTGGTCGTGGTTCTGGAGCCCAGGCCATCCAGGGAGTGAGCTGCAGTCTGAGGCCGAGTGAGAGAGGGTTTGAGTGGGCAGGGAGTGTGGGCTTGGTGGTCGTGGTTCTGGAGCCCAGGCCATCCAGGGAGTGAGCTGCAGTCTCAGGCCGAGTGAGAGAGGGTTTCACTGGGCATGGAGTGTAGAGATGGAGGCAATGAGCTCCAGAGGTCACAAAGGTCAATGTGGGCCTGCATGGCTGTCAGCAGGGCCACAGAGAGAAGGCCCAAGTGAATAGGTGTGTCTGTGTGAGTGAGTGAACCTGTCTCATAGGGGGGCAGAGCAGGCATCCCCTTTGGGGGCTGTCTGCTCTGTCCCCCTTTTTTTTTGGCCTCCTATACCTCTGGAGGTCAAGGGAGTAAGCTGTACTCTCAAGCCCATGTGAGAGAGGCTTTTAATGGGAAGAGAGAGTTTAAAAAGAGGCATGTAGCTCCAGAGGTCACAAAGGTCAATGTGGGCCTGCATGGATGTCAGCAGGGCATGAGGGAGAAGGCCCAAGTGAATAGGTGTGTCTGTGTGAGTGAGTGAACCTGTCTCATAGGGGGGCAGAGCAGGCATCCCCTTTGGGGGCTGTCTGCTCTGTCCCCCTTTTTTTTTGGCCTCCTATACCTCTGGAGGTCAAGGGAGTAAGCTGTACTCTCAAGCCCATGTGAGAGAGGCTTTTAATGGGAAGAGAGAGTTTAAAAAGAGGCATGTAGCTCCAGAGGTCACAAAGGTCAATGTGGGCCTGCATGGATGTCAGCAGGGCATGAGGGAGAAGGCCCAAGTGAATAGGTGTGTCTGTGTGAGTGAGTGAACCTGTCTCATAGGGGGGCAGAGCAGGCATCCCCTTTGGGGGCTGTCTGCTCTGTCCCCCTTTTTTTTTGGCCTCCTATACCTCTGGAGGTCAAGGGAGTAAGCTGTACTCTCAAGCCCATGGGAGAGAGGGTTTTAATAGGGAGAGAGTGATTAAAAAGAGGCATGGTGCTCCAGGGGAGTGAGCTGTACTCTCATGCCCATGGGAGATGCCCTTTACTAGGCAGGGAGTTTAGAACAAGGTGCATGGAGCTCCAGAGGTCACAAAGGTCAATGTGGGCCTGCATGGATGTCAGCAGGGCATGAGGGAGAAGGCCCAAGTGAATAGGTTTGTCTGTGTGTGTCTGTGTGAGTGAGTGAGTGAGTGTGTGTGTGAACCTTTCCCACAGGAGGGCAGCACTGTGCAGGCAGCTCCAATGGAGGCTGGCTGCTCTGTGCCCATGTATTATTTGTTCTCTCTCTCTCTCTCTCTCCCCTTTCTTCTGGCCTGCTGGGTCACTTTTGTGTGTGGAGGGCTGGACTCTGTCTCACCCATCCCAGCCATGGGCACCCAGAATGCCCATGTGTGAGTCAGGAGCCCTCCCCTGGTTCTCCTAGTGAAAATGACCTGTGGCGCCCCCCTGTGGATGGATCTTGGTGGGGGTGCTTGGACCCCTTCTTGGGGTCTCCTCCAAGCCAGCCATGCCGACCATGGGCACCCAAAACCCCCATGTGTGAGTGAACAGCCTCCCCAGTGTACCCATAGTGAAATCAGGCTTAAAGTGACCTGTGGCGCCCCCCTGTGGATGGATCTTGGTGGGGGTGCTTGGACCCCTTCTTGGGGTCTCCTCCAAGCCAGCCATGCCGACCATGGGCACCCAAAACCCCCATGTGTGAGTGAACAGCCTCCCCAGTGTACCCATAGTGAAATCCGGCCTAAAGTGACCTGTGGCGCCCCCCTGTGGATGGATTCGGCTGTGGGTGCTTGGACCCCTTCTTGGGGTCTCCCCCAAGCTGGCCATGCCGACCATGGGCACCCAAAACCCCCATGTGTGAGTGAACAGCCTCCCCTGGGTCCCCATAGTGAAATCCGGCCTAAAGTGACCTGTGGCGCCCCCCTGTGGATGGATTCGGCTGTGGGTGCTTGGACCCCTTCTTGGGGTCTCCCCCAAGCTGGCCATGCCGACCATGGGCACCCAAAACCCCCATGTGTGAGTGAACAGCCTCCCCTGGGTCCCCATAGTGAAATCCGGCCTAAAGTGACCTGTGGCGCCCCCCTGTGGATGGATCTGGATGGGGGTGCTTGGACCCCTTCTTGGGGTCTCCTCCAAGCCAGCCATGCCGACCATGGGCACCCAAAACCCCCATGTGTGAGTGAACAGCCTCCCCTGGGTCCCCATAGTGAAATCAGGCTTAAAATGACATGTGGCGCCCCCCTGTGGATGGATCCGGCTGTGGGGTCTTGTACCCCCTCTTGGGGTCACCCCCAAGCCGGCCATGGGCACCCAAAACCCCCATGTGTGAGTGAACAGCCTCCCCTGTGTCCCCATAGTGAAATCAGGCCTAAAGTGACATGTGGCGCCCCCCTGTGGATGGATCCGGGTGGGGGTGCTTGGACCCCCTCTTGGGGTCTCCCCCAAGCCATGGGCAGCCAAATCCCCCATTTGTGAGTTAAGATCATCCCCTGGTTCCCCTAGTGAAATCAGGCCTAAAATGACCTCTGTGGCGCCCCCCTGTGGATGGATCCGGCTGTGGGGTCTTGGACCCCCTCTTGGGGTCACCCCCAAGCCAGCCATGGGCACCCAAAACCCCCATTTGTGAGTTAAGATCATCCCCTGGTTCCCCTAGTGAAATCAGGCTTAAAATGACATGTGGCGCCCCCCTGTGGATGGATCCGGGTGTGGGGTCTTGGACCCCCTCTTGGGGTCACCCCCAAGCCGGCCAAGGGCACCCAAAACCCCCATGTGTGAGGTAAGAGCCTCCCCTGGTTCTCCTAGTGTCCGCCGGCGGTTTACCATATGGGGGTGTCTGACCACCACCCCAATCCGAGAAAAGTGCATCAAAATCGGCCTCCGTGAGCCAGGAGTCGGTCCCTGGTTCTCATAGTGTCAACCGGATGATTTCCATATGGGGGTGTCTGACCACCAACCCAATCCGAGAAAAGTGCATCAAAATCGGCCTCCGTGAGCCAGGAGTCGGTCCCTGGTTCTCATAGTGTCAACCGGATGATTTCCATATGGGGGTGTCTGACCACCAACCCAATCCGAGAAAAGTGCATCAAAATCGGCCTTCCGGGAGCCAGGAGTCGGTCCCTGGTTCTCATAGTGTCAACCGGATGGTTTCCATATGGGGGTGTCTGACCACCAACCCAATCCGAGAAAAGTGCATCAAAATCGGCCTTCCGGGAGCCAGGAGTCGGTCCCTGGTTCTCCTA
>NW_028164068.1:0-19666 GCF_964263955.1 Coregonus lavaretus
AGTACAAATGTTGTTAAAATATATTTATGAGGCAGTTATGCAGCCCAGGTCGGGGAGTGTGCTATGCTCACTTGTAAGCCGTGATCTAAAACGGTCATGGGTGTTCAGAGAAACGCTCATATCAGAGAGAACGGAACAGAGCTGCTATCGCCTCAACGCCCACGCCACTGCTACCTCCAACAACCGAGATCCTTGAGTCCTAGGCCTCTAATGCTCTCATCTCAGCCTCTATCTCCAGTAGTCTCCCTACTCCCTACCAGTAGTCTCCCTGCTCCCTACCAGTAGTCTCCCTGCTCCCTACCAGTAGTCTCCCTACTCCCTACCAGTAGTCTCCCTACTCCCTACCAGTAGTCTCCCTACCAGTAGTCTCCCTACTGCCTACCAGTAGTCTCCCTACCAGTAGTCTCCCTACTCCCTACCAGTAGTCTCCCTACCAGTAGTCTCCCTACCAGTAGTCTCCCTACTCCCTACCAGTAGTCTCCCTGCCATTAGTCTCCCTACTCCCTGCCAGTAGACTCCCTACCAGTAGTCTCCCTACTCCCTACCAGTAGACTCCCTACCAGTATTCTCCCTGCTCCCTACCAGTAGTCTCCCTGCTCCCTACCAGTAGTCTCCCTACTCCCTGCCAGTAGTCTCCCTACTCGTCTCCCTACTCCCTGCCAGTAGTCTCCCTACTCCCTGCCAGTAGTCTCCCTACTCCCTGCCAGTAGTCTCCCTACTCCCTGCCAGTAGTCTCCCTACTCCCTGCCATTAGTCTCCCTACTCCCTACCAGTAGTCTCCCTACCAGTAGTCTCCCTACTCCTTACCAGTAGTCTCCCTACCAGTAGTCTCCCTGCTCCCTACCAGTAGTCTCCCTGCTCCCTACCAGTAGTCTCCCTGCTCCCTACCAGTAGTCTCCCTGCTCCCTACCAGTAGTCTCCCTGCTCCCTACCAGTAGTCTCCCTACTCCCTACCAGTAGTCTCCCTACTCCCTACCAGTAGTCTCCCTACCAGTAGTCTCCCTACTCCCTACCAGTAGTCTGCCTACTCCCTACCAGTAGTCTCCCTGCTCCCTACCAGTAGTCTCCCTACTCGTCTCCCTACTCCCGACCAGTATGACATTTTTTCCATCAGTACATCCTATTAAAGACCTTAAATACACATCTCACAGCTCTCCAGGGAGGCTGCCCCTTCTTTTCTCCCTAGGATACACACCCAGAATGCCCCTTTACCCCATCTCATTGCCCCTCTCTCTCCCCATCTTCCTGACAGAAACATCCTCCACTCCACCTTCACTCCTCACACCGTCACCACCTGTCTTAGGATCAGACAGGTTTTAGTATTTTTTTCATTTCGATTGAGAGATTTTCATTAATACTGATCCCTTAGGAAATCTTCTCCACACATTCACATTCACTCACTCACTCCTGATATTCCCTTGAGGTCTTTTATATCAGTACACTGTACAGATCATCATGCAACAGTTTAAAATACTTTACTGAATTACAGTTCGTAGAAGGAAATCAGCCAGTTGAAATAAATTAATTATGCCCTAATCATGTGAAATCCATACAATAGGCATAGTCCCACCCACTGGGAGCCAGGCACAGCCAATCATAATTCGTTTTCCCCCCACAAAAGGGCTTTATTACAGACAGAAATACTCCTTAGCAACTCCAATGTATGCACGCATGACTGTAAGTCGCTTTGGATAAAAGCGTCTGCTAAATGGCATATCATCATTATCATTATAATTCCATTCTCCCCCAAAACTTGAGAGAACATTTTAGTGGCCTTTTATTGTCCCCAGCACAAGGTGCACCTGTGTAATGAACATGCTGTTTAATCCACTTCTTGATATGCCACACGTGTCAGGTGGATGGATTATCTTGGCAAAGGAGAAATGCTCACTAACAGGGATGTATACAAATGTGTGCACAACATTTGAGAGAAATAAGATTTTTGTGTGCATGGAAAATTCCTGCTATCTCATATTTCAGCTCATGAAACATGGGACCAACACTTAACATGTTGTGGTTCTATTTTTGTTCAGTGTCTGTCGTGCATTCGGAAAGTATTCAGACCCCTTCCCTTTTCCCACATTTTGTTACGTTAGTCTTATTCCAAAATGGATTAAATCAGGGGTGTCAAACGTAAAATGCGCTGCAATTTTTCAATAAAATTAACTGCTGTTCCAATTGCGTCCACTGGATGGCGCAATAGCAATTGTGTTAAGCAAGCAAACTGTTTATACCGGGGCAGAGCAAGTAGGTCAAGCACGTGCAGCCAATGAGCTACTTTGTTTTGCCCGCGATATTTATTATGGCTTCTACTTTTAACATTATGTGCTTTGGCACCCTCATTGCCCCAATATGTCTCTGTCAAAAAAGAGAAAAGTGGACGCAGAGTGTTCCAAGAAAAATGGTCATCCTATTTATTCACGGAATTGAATGGGAAAGCTGTATGTTTGGTGTGTTCAGAGCATGTTGCAGTGCTGAAAGAATATAACCTTCGTCGCCACTATGTGAGTCTTCATGCCGACAAATATGACAATTTTCAAGGACAGCGGAGATGAGAGAAGGTGAATGAACTGTTGGCGGGTCTGAAGAAACAGCAGTCTGTGTTTACTCACAGCCGAGACATCAGTGACGCTGCAGTGAAAGCTAGCTACCTCATTGCTAATGAAATCGCAGTGGCTTCAAAACCATTTAGTGAGGGTGAATTTGTAAAAACATGCATGATGAAGGCAGCGGAGATTGTGTGCCCTGAAAAGCGGCAGGCTTTTGCAAATATCAGCCTGACAAGAAACACAGTTGCAGACAGGATTTCCGATCTTTCAGTGGATTTGGACAGCCAGTTGAAGCAAAAAGTAAAGTCATTTATTGCGTTTTCGGTTGCAATTGATGAAAGCACGGACATTACAGATGTTGCACAACTGGCCATTTTTTCATCCGCGGAGTTGATGACACATTGACCGTCACCGAGGAGTTCGTGGAGTTGGTGCCGATGACAGATACAACGACAGCAGCTGATATTTTTACCGCACTCGTCGGCGCGCTGGACAGGGTCGGAGTGGACTGGTCCCACGCTGTCAGCCTGGCTACAGATGGTGCGCCCTCAATGATCGGGAAAAAAGCAGGCGTTGTGACAAAGTTCAGAGAGAAAGTGCAATCTGCAAATGGAGGATGTGACTTTTTGACTTTTCACTGTATTTTGCACCAGGAGGCTTTGTGTTGCAAGTCATTAAAGATGGATAACGTCATGAAGGTGGTCATCCAAACTGTTAATTTCATCCGATCCAGAAGCCTGAATCACCGTCAGTTTGACAGCCTTCTCAGAGAGAAAGACCACATCTATGGCCTGCCATACCACACTGAGGTAAAATGGTTAAGCCGAGGTGCTGTGCTGAGGCGTTTCTTTGATTTACGAGAAGAAATTGAACAGTTCATGGAAGAAAAGGGCAAACCAGTGTTAGAATTTCATTCCGCAGAATGGATGCCGGACCTTGCATTTATGGTGGATGTTACAGAGCACCTGAATAACTTGAACAAACAGCTGCAAGGGCGCAACAAAGTTGTCACGCAGTATTATGACAGCATACGTTCTTTCAAGTTGAAGCTGTCATTGTGGGAGACGCAACTTGCCGGTGGTGATGCAGCTCACTTCCCCTGTCTGAAAAATGTGTGCGCGACCCAACATGTGGCAGACATGAAGCGGTTTAAAGATAAAATAACTGGACTGTTACGGGAGTTTGAGCAACGCTTTCAGATTTATGTTTATATGTTTTTATGTTGATGTGCTATTGTTTTTAATTGATTTTATTTTATTTGTATATTTAACCTGTTCTTGACTCTGTGGTTCTTGCACTTGTTTGGGGAACAGGATTTCATTATTTTTATCTAAATTTCTGCCTGAGAAATGACACCCTGATATAGTTCTGTGATCTGTGATATACTTCTGTGAATCACTGAGGCATTGTGTGTTTGTGTGTTCTTTGTCCTCAGAACTTTCAAATAACTTGAGGTGTTTTATGATTAATAGTGATGTTGTGCTTTTGGACACTGTCCTCAGGCTCCAGCTTTATGTTTATAGGTTTTTATGTTGATGTGCTATTGTTTTTAATTGATTTGATTTGATTTGTATATTTAACCTATTCTTGACTCTGTGGTTCTTGCACTTGTTTGGGGAACAGGATTTCATTATTTTTATCTACATTTCTGCCTGAGAAATGACACCCTGATATAGTTCTGTGATCTGTGAAACAGTTCTGTTAATCACTGAGGCATTGTGTGTTTGTGTGTTCTTTTTCTTTAGAATTTTCAAATAAACTTGACGTGTTTTATGATTAATAGTGATGTTGTGCTTGTACTATTTTGGACACACTGTCCTCAGGCTCCAGCTTTATGTTGTATGTTGATCGTATTAAAACAAAGAAAACAATCTGAAGTTGTTGTTTTTAAGTTATATATACCATGATTTTTCCGGTCCGGCCCACTTGGGAATAGATTTTCCTCCATGTGGCCCCTGAGCTAAAATGAGTTTGACACCCCTGGATTAAATAAAAACAAATCCTCAACAATCTATACATAATACCCCATAATGACAAAGCAAAAACAGGTTTAAAAAAAACAGAAATACCTTATTTCCATAAGTATTCAGACCCTTTCCTATGAGACTCCAAATTGAGTTCAGGTGCATCCTGTTTCCATCGATCATCCTTGAGATGTTGCTACAACTTGATTGGAGTCCACCTGTGGTAAACTCTATTGATTGGACATGATTTGGAAAGGCACACACCTGTCTACATAAGGCCCCACAGTTGACAGTGCATGTCAGAGCAAAGACCAAGCCATGAGGTCGAAGGATTGTCCGTAGAGCTCCGAGACAGGATTGTGTCGAGGCACAGATCCGGGGAAGGGTTCCAAAAAATGTCTGCAGCATTGAAGGTCCCCAAGAACCCAGTGGCCTCCATCATTCTTAAATGGAAGAAGTTTGGAACCACCAAGACTCTTCCTAGAGCTGGCCGCCCGACCAAACTGAGCAATCGGGGGAGAAGGGCCTTGGTCAGGGAGATGACCAAGAACCGAATAGTCAGTCTGACAGAGCTATAGAGTTCCTCTGTGGAGATTGGAGAACCATCCAGAAGGACAACCATCTCTGCAGCACTCCACCAATCAGGCCTTTATGGTAGAGTGGCCAGACGGAAGCCACTCCTCAGTAAAAGGCACATGACAGCCCGCTTGAAGTTTGCCAAAAGGCTCCTAAAGGACTCTCAGACCCTGAGAAACAAGATTCTCCGGTCTGATGAAACCAAGATTGAACTCTTTGGCCTGAATGCAAAGCGGCATGTCTGGAGGAATCCTGGCACCATCCCTACGGTGAAGCATGGTGGTGGCAGCATCATGCTGTAGGGATGTTTTTCTGTGGCAGGACTGGGAGACAAGTCAGGATCGAGGGGAAAGCTGAACGGAGCAAAGTACAGAGAGCTCCTTGATGAAATCCTGCTCCAACAGGAGAAATACCCTAAGCACACAGCCAAGACAACGCAGGAGTGGCTTCGGGACAAGTCTCTGAATGTCCTTGAGTGGCCCAGCCAGAGCCCGGACTTGAACACAGTCGAACATCTCTGGAAAGACTTGAAAATAGCTGTGCAGCAACGCTCCCCATCCAAATTGACAGAGCTTGAGAGGATCTGCAGAGAAGAATGGGAGAAACTCCCCAAATACAGGTGTGCCAAGCTTGTAGCGTCAAACCCAAGAAGACTCGAGGATGTAATCGCTGGCAAAGGTGCTAAAACAAAGTACTGAGTAAAGGGTCTGAATACTTATGTAATTGTGATATATTTCAGTTTTTTTCAAAATGTGTAATACATTTGCAAACATTTCTAAAATCCTGTTTTTGCTTTGCCACTATGGGGTGTTGTGTGTAGATTGATGAGGGGAAAACAACTATTTAAGCAATTTTAGAATAGGACTGTAACATAACAACATTTGGAAAAAGTCAAGGGGTCTGAATACTTCCCGATGGCACAGTGTATATACTGTGTATGTGTGTATATGCTGTGTGTGTGTGTGTATGTATGTATGTATGTATGTATGTATGTATGTATGTATGTATGTATGTATGTATGTATGTATGTATGTATGTATGTATGTATGTATGTATGTATGTATGTATGTATGTATGTATGTATGTATGTATGTATGTATGTATGTATGTATGTATGTATGTATGTATGTATATATATATATATATATATATATATATATATATATATATATATATATATATATATATATATATAAATAAATAAATATAGTTTTACATTGTGGATGCCCAAGTGTCTCTATAGCAGAAAGATCCCTGAAAGAGAGACATTGAGATGTTTTCTTTGTTCCAATCAGAAAAAGCAGACAGAACCTCTGGTCTCCACTGACCACCAGCCCCACGGTCTGACTGGTTTGGTCCAGTCTCCATCCACCCCCATTATTCCACACAGTCCACTTATTGATTCTGTCAGTCTCCATCCACCCCCATTATTCAAAACAGTCCCCCTTATTGATTCTGTGTAGTCATTTTGAGGTACAGATAAATGTCATTTACTCTGGAAAAAATAAGCCACAACAACAACAAACAAACATCGAAGATGACGGAAGAGGGGCAACGGGTAATGCATTATTATATGACCTTTATGAACAAATAGTCATAAAAACAAACTAAAAACAGCCAGAAATATTCCAACACCTCGAGAAGTAACTATTTTGAATGTGTAATGTTCATAACGTTTGCATTGTGTTCTTGAGGATATTTTTTCTAATTATAGCCAGTTATTCCAATATGAAATGCCATTTTGTAAAATAATGAATTAATTATGCAGGAACTTTTTGCTGAACACAACACCAATTTGCAACTGCTCACAGGCCAGGGTTTCAGGGTAGTTTTTAACTGCTAACAGGCCAGGGTTTCAGGGTAGTTTTTAACTGCTCACAGGCCAGGGTTTCAGGGTAGTTTTTAACTGCTCACAGGCCAGGGTTTCAGGGTAGTTTTTAACTGCTAACAGGCCAGGGTTTCAGGGTAGTTTTTAACTGCTAACAGGCCAGGGTTTCAGGGTAGTTTTTAACTGCTCACAGGCCATGGTTTCAGGGTAGTTTTTAACTGCTAACAGGCCAGGGTTTCAGAGTAGTTTTTAACTGCTCACAGGCCAGGGTTTCAGGGTAGTTTTTAACTGCTCACAGGCCAGGGTTTCAGGGTAGTTTTTAACTGCTCACAGGCTAGGGTTTCAGGGTAGTTTTTAACTGCTCACAGGCCAGGGTTTCAGGGTAGTTTTTAACTGCTCACAGGCCAGGGTTTCAGGGTAGTTTTTAACTGCTCACAGGCCAGGGTTTCAGGGTAGTTTTTAACTAGAAAACACACAGGGCTGAATGCATGATCTCTTAGTTTGCATCCCAAATGGCACCCTATTCACTATACTGTATATAATGCACCACAAGAGACTGGTCAAAAGTAGTGCACTAAATATGGAATAGGGTGTCATTTGGGAAGATCTCCTGGTGTTTCTGTAGCTTGGAGAGAGAATATTTAGATATTTAACATTAGCATTTAACACACTCCGGAGAGAATGTCATGCTCAATATTTGACGTGCCGAAAAAAATAATAATTGCATGAATTTGGTAAATGTGTGTGGGTGCATTTGTGTGTTTAATTTGAATGGTTTGGCAGATGTGTGGGTTTGTCTGTCTGTGGTTGTTTGTGTTCTTAAGAACTCCTGTATTAATCTGTGTCCCCTTCCTCCTCTCCTCTCCTCTCCTCTCCTCTCCTCTCCTCTCCTCTCCTCTCCTCTCCTCTCCTCTCCTCTCCTCTCCTCTCCTCTCCTCTACTTCCTCCTCTCCTCCTTCCCTCCTCCTCTCCTCCCTCCTCTACTTCCTCCTCTCCTCCCTCCTCTCTCTCCTCTTTCCTCCTCTCCCCCCAGGGCAGTATGTGCAGCAGCCATCAGGTCACCCCACAGGAGTTCCTGGGGGAGCTGAAGTCAGGGGTGACTGACGAACGCCTCATGGCCTGTCTGGACTCTCTCCGTGTCTCCCTCACTAGCAACCCTGTCAGGTAGGTTACACACACACACACACACACACACACACACACACACACACACACACACACACACACACACACACACATATACACACACACACACACACACACACACACACACACAACACACACACACTTGTTCAACCCTGTCAGGTTCCTTATCTCACTTCTGGTCTGGCCTGATCTCAGTACCTCCTGGGTCTGGACTGGCCTGATCTCAGTACCTCCTGGGTCTGGACTGGCCGGATCTCAGTACCTCCTGGGTCTGGACTGGCCTGATCTCAGTACCCCCTGGGTCTGGACTGGCCTGATCTCAGTACCTCCTGGGTCTGGACTGGCCTGATCTCAGTACCTCCTGGGTCTGGACTGGCCTGATCTCAGTACCACCTGGGTCTGGACTGGCCTGATCTCAGTACCACCTGGGTCTGGACTGGCCTGATCTCAGTACCTCCTGGGTCTGGACTGGCCTATGTCCTCCAGCCACAGCTTGTATTTAAACTACTGTAGCTCACCTTTTAAAGGCTTGGTCTTCTCCAACCTAATAGCCCACCTTCTTTCCCCTTACAATGGACACGACATGGACGTACCCTACCCCCCCCCCCCCCCCCTCTAGAGGCCTGCTCTTGGCTGCCCATATGTCTCTGTACCCCTCCCTCCCTCCCCCACGGTGTCGGGGTTCAGAGCAGAGCAACACGCCACGCTGGGACTCATTAATATGTATTACATCTCCAGCAGCGCTGCCCCAGGTCTCTTCCTCCCTCCTCTCCTCCTTTTAATTGTTTGATGACTATCGTGACTAGCGTCCCGCTGCTTCCCCACGCCTGTATCACAAACACCACACAACTCTCACTAGGAGCCCGCCCGGCAACCGTAAATAACTTTGGAATAGTTAAGTATTTTCTATTCCCCCCCCCCCCCCCCCCCCCCTTTTTATTGCTGTTGGCTCCTGGTACCTTAATGCAGTTCACACAGTGAAGGAGCGCTGCAGGCAATGGGACGGGGGAGTAGAACGCTATATTAAAATACATGTTGCTCACATTATAATAACAACCGTTTTTAAATGTGTTTTGTTTTATTTACGTGTGTCCTTGCAGAGTCCTTGAGTTTTGTAACCGTCAGTGGTTCATGAATGGTTCTTACCTGCTACCACACTGTAGGGTTCTTACCTGCTACCACACTGTAGGGTTCTTACCTGCTACCACACTGTAGGGTTCTTACCTGCTACCACACTGTAGGGTTCTTACCTGCTACCACACTGTAGGGTTCTTACCTGCTACCACACTGTAGGGTTCTTACCTGCTACCACACTGTAGGGTTCTTACCTGCTACCACACTGTAGGGTTCTTACCTGCTACCACACTGTAGGGTTCTTACCTGCTACCACACTGTAGGGTTCTTACCTGCTACCACACTGTAGGGTTCTTACCTGCTACCACACTGTAGGGTTCTTACCTGCTACCACACTGTAGGGTTCTTACCTGCTACCACACTGTAGGGTTCTTACCTGCTACCACACTGTAGGGTTCTTACCTGCTACCACACTGTAGGGTTCTTACCTGCTACCACACTGTAGGGTTCTTACCTGCTACCACACTGTAGGGTTCTTACCTGCTACCACACTGTAGGGTTCCTACCTGCTACCACACTGTAGGGTTCTTACCTGCTACCACACTGTAGGGTTCTTACCTGCTACCACACTGTAGGGTTCTTACCTGCTACCACACTGTAGGGTTCTTACCTGCTACCACACTGTAGGGTTCTTACCTGCTACCACACTGTAGGGTTCTTACCTGCTACCACACTGTAGGGTTCTTACCTGCTACCACACTGTAGGGTTCTTACCTGCTACCACACTGTAGGGTTCTTACCTGCTACCACACTGTAGGGTTCTTACCTGCTACCACACTGTAGGGTTCTTACCTGCTACCACACTGTAGGGTTCTTACCTGCTACCACACTGTAGGGTTCTTACCTGCTACCACACTGTAGGGTTCTTACCTGCTACCACACTGTAGGGTTCTTACCTGCTACCACACTGTAGGGTTCTTACCTGCTACCACACTGTAGGGTTCTTACCTGCTACCACACTGTAGGGTTCTTACCTGCTACCACACTGTAGGGTTCTTACCTGCTACCACACTGTAGGGTTCCTACCTGCTACCACACTGTAGGCACCATTTTTACGCTCCTTCTGATCTAGACTATTTATGAGGCTCACAATGTTTATTTGATAATAATCTAAAGACAATGATGCATTTTCCATTCCAAAGGTAATAAACTGTAACGAAGTGACCAAAGGAAAATCTATTTGTTTAAAAAGTTTTGAATGTGTATCAAAATGACCCTGAGAAAGAGCGTTTGATTACAATACTCATCGCTGTGCTCTTAAACATTATTATCTGCGCTGCCAAGGTCTCTCTTCATTCCAGGGTTCTTGAGGATGCGTGCTCATAAACCTAATTACCCCCTAGTTAAAGTTGATTTGAACACATGCCGTTCACTACGTTTCCAATTTATAAAGACCGTTGTCCATAATAGACCTTAAACATCAACTGCTATGAGAGCGAGAGAGAGAGAGGAGGAGGATGGTAAACAGTTTTCACAGTGTCTGTAGTCTTTATTGGCGTAATTCATAAAATGCCATGAATTCCATTAGTAAATCAATGGAAAGGCGGGGAGGACACTGTCACTGTCTACCGATGCGGACGGAACAATCATCCCACACCATGTCTCCTCCAGTCTCCTTTTGCATCCCAAATGGCACCCTATCCCCTATATAGTGCACTAGTTTTGACCAGGGCCCTGTGGGAATAGGCGGCCGTTTGGGAGGCAGTCCTTCTATGCTGCGTCAGTCACTTATTATTTTTCAGACATGGACCGGTTCTACTTCTCTGGCCTAAAGTACACTTGATGAAAAGTAATCAAATTATTCTAACTTTTATCCGGCCCTGTCAACGCACGCACGGACGGACTAGATTCCATTGTCCCCCACGCTCTTTAAGATCAAAGATGACTTTATTAGTCAATTTGCACACAAGGTCCAATCTGAAATGTTGACTTCCTCTTTTAACCCCGCCAGCCTCTTATGATTGGTTTGCGTTTATAATATTGTTCTGGTATCGCTGGTTATGCTAATGACATTAGAGCGTATTTATTCTTGACACATTGTCTACCATAAGATTTGCTGCAGCTATTTTGCTCAGGCTGTACTGAAACGACCACCCTTTCTGCTACCGCCAAGTCCTTCCCTTTAAAAGATTTAGCGTCGACTCGTCCTATACTTTGTTTCTATTTTCTTATTGCGGCGGGAAGGAAAGAATCAATATCCTGTTCAGCACGGCGGTGGGGAGTTCATTACTTTTAAATGGAGTGTGGATGTGTTGCTACCAGGGTGCATTAGCTATCATTATTACCATGGTTTCATTTAGCAACTGTGTGGGCACGGCCCCCGTGGAGGTCTGCTGGGTAGCTGGCTGGCTGATTAGACTAACCTGAGACACTGGAGGTCTGCTGGGTAGCTGGCTGGCTGATTAGACTAACCTGAGACACTGGAGGTCTGCTGGGTAGCTGGCTGGCTGATTAGACTAACCTGAGACACTGTGGAGGTCTGCTGGGTAGCTGGCTGGCTGATTAGACTAACCTGAGACACTGGAGGTCTGCTGGGTAGCTGGCTGGGCTGATTAGACTAACGGAGATACTGGAGGTCTGCTGGGTAGCTGGCTGGGCTGATTAGACTAACGGAGATACTGGAGGTCTGCTGGGTAGCTGGCTGGCTGATTAGACTAACGGAGATACTGGAGGTCTGCTGGGTAGCTGGCTGGCTGATTAGACTAACGGAGACACTGGAGGTCTGCTGGGTAGCTGGCTGGGCTGATTAGACTAACCTGAGACACTGGAGGTCTGCTGGGTAGCTGGCTGGCTGATTAGACTAACCTGAGACACTGGAGGTCTGCTGGGTAGCTGGCTGGGCTGATTAGACTAACGGAGACACTGGAGGTCTGCTGGGTAGCTGGCTGGCTGATTAGACTAACGGAGACACTGGAGGTCTGCTGGGTAGCTGGCTGGCTGATTAGACTAACCTGAGACACTGGAGGTCTGCTGGGTAGCTGGCTGGGCTGATTAGACTAACGGAGATACTGGAGGTCTGCTGGGTAGCTGGCTGGCTGATTAGACTAACCTGAGACACTGGAGGTCTGCTGGGTAGCTGGCTGGGCTGATTAGACTAACCTGAGACACTGGAGGTCTGCTGGGTAGCTGGCTGGCTGATTAGACTAACCTGAGACACTGGAGGTCTGCTGGGTAGCTGGCTGGGCTGATTAGACTAACGGAGACACTGGAGGTCTGCTGGGTAGCTGGCTGGCTGATTAGACTAACAGAGACACTGGAGGTCTGCTGGGTAGCTGGCTGGCTGATTAGACTAACGGAGATACTGGAGGTCTGCTGGGTAGCTGGCTGGGCTGATTAGACTAACAGAGACACTGGAGGTCTGCTGGGTAGCTGGCTGGCTGATTAGACTAACAGAAACCTAGCTAAATCATGTAGGACTCATTACTGCCGCTGTGGTCCAAATGGTACCTTATTCCCTTCATAGTGCACTACTTTTGAGGGTGCCTTTTGGGATGCACATAGGCTGGAGACCTGGGAGGGCAGGGAGGAGATGGAGTGGGAGGGGAAGAGTCGTATACAGTTAGCTAAAGGTAGGAATGTCATGATCCTAGGTAGACTGTACTGTTCATTTGGCCCGCTAATCCCATGTTGCCGTCCTGTATGAAGTAAATTATAAATGCAGTTAGCAGCTTTACCATGCAACTTCTTGGTGCTAATATCAACATCTCAACCAAGCTATTTTGAGCAAGGTCTTGATTGCGTTTTTGCTGGACCAAATGGAAACCGTTCGTTATTATTGCGTTGCTAGTTTACTGGAGGTCTTGTGGTGCTTAACCCCTTAAGAGTCGATGTCCGCTAAATCTAATTAGCATAATAAAAAAAATCCCCATCAAAATCCGTCAGTTTAAGCCCTTCCGCATCTGCGGTGAAAGGTGGCAGAGGTAGAGCAGTGTTTGTCAGACCATGAAAATCGGTCTTTACACGAAAACGTCTGTAAGCGTCCGAACAGTTTGGGCTACACACTAACACGCCCCCACTAATATGGAAAGGTGAGTGTCTCACAAACACATACATGTCGGTTGTTTTTACTCTAGGACGCCCACAAGCCTTGTAGGTGTTCTTAAGTGGAACGTTGTTTAAAAAAAAAATCTGAGGCAAACTTTGGAGAGGGCAGGGCATTAAGATTCTGCTGCAGTGATCAAGTCGCGCTTGCAACAAAATGTCTGATTTCAGGGGAACAAGACAAGGTTGTCCATTATCACCCCTTTTGTTCCTCCATATTCCTCCGTAGTCAGTGGCTGAACAGATCAGCTCAGCTTTTTTAGTGTGTGCTCAGCGTTAGGAAAAGCTCTTGGTCAGTTTACATGTTGATGCCATCTCGGCACAATTGCACTCTCACAACTCCTAGGCTGTGATTGGGCTGCTCGTTATAGATGGAAGCAGACTGCCAGATTCTGTGTAGCAAGGCTTCTGTCCAGAGGTGTGACATAATGAATTTCACCGTCTTCTTCCTTAGTTTGTTCGATTTATGTCTGGGCTTGTTAGTCTGTACTGTCTCGTTGCCTAAGGCCAGTTCAGTCTTTTAACTGACTGCGAACGTCAAGACGTGTTCTGTAAATGGGCCTGTAGGACTTTTGTATGGAAAACACATTTAGTGTGGAATAGTGTAGCCTTGTAACTATATAACTATAGTACTACTTTTGTATGACTTTGACAATTTGCCCATCTTTTTTCTTAGAATATTGAATTGGCAAGTGTGGTACTATCGATTTAACTGTCAATCTGTTTTGCTTGTGTACCACAGTGTAACTTAAGCACAACATGAAACTGTTTTCCATGAAAGGCGTTTTAGCAACGCTAAAACATAGGGCTGACCCCATTTAGTCGACTGGTCGATTGTTTGGTCGACAGGCTGTTGGTCGACTGAGATTTCTTTAGTCGAGCAGCAGCAGCAAAAAAATACAATAAATGATGGTGTACAAGACACCTGTCTGATTTGGCTCCTGTCTGATTTGGCTCCTGTCTGATTTGGCTCCTGTCTGATTTTGCTCCTGTCTGATTTGGCTCCTGTCTGATTTGGCCCCTGTCTGATTTGGCCCATGTCTGATTTGGCTCCTGTCTGATTTGGCTCCTGTCTGATTTGGCTCCTGTCTGAGTGGTCTGATCCATTGTGGAGGCCGTGGGGATGGCATAGTCCATCAGTCTAAGACATGTGCTACTGAAATTGTATATGGTTATATTATTTAAGAACAATGGTGCAACACAAATAAAAATAATATTATTTTTATAACAAATGCACTTTCTCCCGCGTTGGATAGTGGTCGCTGTCCGCAGTTCTGAAACACATCAGTGCGCTGTTGAATTGGCGCCTTTTCCTAGACCATGTTGCTATGTAGACCATGTTGCTATGTAGACCATGTTGCTATGTAGACCATGTTGCTATGTAGACCATGTTGCTATGTAGACCATGTTGCTATGTAGACCACGTTGCTATGTAGACCACGTTGCTATGTAGACCATGTTGCTATGTAGACCATGTTGCTATGTAGACCATGTTGCTATGTAGACCATGTTGCTGTGTAGACCATGTTGCTGTGTAGACCATGTTGCTGTGTAGACCATGTTGCTGTGTAGACCATGTTGCTATGTAGACCATGTTGCTATGTAGACCATGTTGCTATGTAGACCATGTTGCTGTGTAGACCATGTTGCTGTGTAGACCATGTTGCTGTGTAGACCATGTTGCTATGCAGACCATGTTGCTATGTAGACCATGTTGCTATGTAGACCATGTTGCTATGTAGACCATGTTGCTGTGTAGACCATGTTGCTATGTAGACCATGTTGCTATGTAGACCATGTTGCTATGTAGACCATGTTGCTATGTAGACCATGTTGCTATGTAGACCATGTTGCTGTGTAGACCATGTTGCTGTGTGCATAAAAGTAAAGTTAACCAGCATATTGGTGTTGAGAACAATGTGACGGAGGCAGCAGCAGCAGAATGAAGAGATGAGAAAACAGCCCCCGCCTTTATTGTCTAAGAAAAGTGAGGAGAGAGGAAAACCTAACTTAATTAGGTCTATAATCAATAGCCTAACTGTTAAATGTTCCTGGCTTTATAAATCGTCCATATATATCTACAGAAATAAGACAGATCCTGCTTGTGTTGCCTGTTTGACTGTTAATAGCCTACTGATTCCGGGAGCACCAAGCCTCATGCAACTATTTCACAAATTGGGCTGTTTTTCATCTTTGCTGTGTTGTAATAAATAATAAAGACTTTTCACTGGTTTTATTTATTATTTAGTGTTTACACTCTTCCAAAATAATATTTATAATAATCTCCTCCTTATTGATTTTATTATTATTATTATTATTATTATTATTATTATGATCATTATTATAATAATAAGTAAAGTCATTATCATTAGTAGGCTTAGTATAGCAGCCTTTTATAACCACCATGGAGCTGTAGGCCTAAGAGCGCATCCTGTTTAGTCTTAATACCTAATAAATAATAATACTATTAATAATACTACTACTACTAATAATAATAATAAAATTATTTATTCATACTTAATAAAGGCTACTGTATCAATCAATCATTCATTCGTTCATGTCATCACACAGCATACGAGTCGTTCATGATGTGAAATGCAATCAAGGATTTTAGTTTGTTAAAATAAAATAACAAAAGCGACCGTTTGAATAATTAGCGTAAACAAAATAAATATTCCTGAACCGTTCCATTTTAGGAAATTGCATTCACGAATGAACGCACATGTTTTTAGCCTTGGCTGTAATAAAGGCTTTACAGACTCTCTGGTACGCTTATAATCGATTTAGTGTTGTTTACATTGTTCCAAAACGGTCAGAAAAAATTTATATTGTAATCTAACAGCACCTTGTTTTGGCGCACACAATATCCACGCAGCATTTGCTCCAGACCTCTTTTTTTTTCTTGATCTCCAGTTTTTTCCACAACTAGTCACATTTATTCCACCCATCTGACTTCCCCTTTACCTCCTGAGCAACCAGTAAACATTCCCCCCCCCCTCCTGTTTATTTTGTCACGTCCTCCGCATCCGTTTTGCTGTTAGTGGCGTTTCGGAGTTTGTTATAACCAATTTATTGACGTGATTATGATATGCTATAGGTCAGGCCCTATTGGTCACGTGCATGCGATGCATACATGTGTTACGTAAAGAGAGCAAAGGGTTGAGGGGGTTTGTTTTTCCTAAACGAAGGCGTGATTTCGGTTACAGAACGTTTTCAGTCAGAAACGGCTGTAATTAGGTTTCAGCTTCAGCGACACGGACAGTGTGATACACATGGTTGAAGTTCTGTGGTGGTCGCTACAGCAGGAAGGAGAGAGAGAGAGAGACAACGGGTGCTAGCAACACAGTCACTCACTGTCTTTTTTTATTTTTTTTAAACACAGCGCAGCAAGTCTGAGCCCGGCCCGGCACAATCAAATCAATTGCGGTCGGGGACTCCCTCGAGTCATTTGTGTGTCTTCATTATTTCATCAGACGAGCTCAGTGCATTTAGTTGATTTGATTGATTAAAACACATAGGATGTGTCTATATATTGGAAAAATACACATTTTAACATTTCGACCAGTCGATTGTTCGAGGAGAAGAGATGACTCTTGGTCGACAGACTAAAACACGATCTTACATTAACAGTGGAGTTTTAGCGATTTATAGCTAAGTTGTTTCATTCTAAATCCAAAACCTTTCAAACAGCCTATAAAACCCTCATTCTTCTACTCCCCATATCACCAGTGTTTCTCTCTATTGTGGACTCCACTCCAAAAAATAGTATTTTGGATATTGTTTTGGGGGGAGGGGGTGGTAAAACAGTGTAAACTGAAATGACTAATACCAAATATAAAGTACACGAGCTCATTTTTGATAACTACAACCACCAGAAAACAAAACTAGACGATCGGGGAGAATCAAAAAAATTTAATGTCATTGATTTAGTTATAATGTTTGAGTCACTCAGATAGCATAAGAACACGGCATAAAGCCTTTGCAAAATGTGTAGGACAGCATTTTCTGTGCGACCAAGAGGTGGGCCTCTTTAATGGTCGGTCAGAGCACGCACCATTGGCCACGCCCACTACCAACCCCCCGCCCACGCTAACTTTTCCATTGCTGCTGAAAACACTCCTAGGAGAAACACTGATCAGTTTTATATTTGTTTCTTTCAATTCCATCCCAGTCCTCACTTCTAGCTTTCAGATGAGCTTGACAGCGAAGACGACATGGTTGTGTCCCGAATAGCACCCTATTCCCTCTATAGTGCACTACTTTTGACCAGAGCCCATCAAAAAAGCAGTGCACTATAGAGGGAAATACGGGTAGCCTTTGGGACACATCACATCTCATCACACGTGGTCCTCTGTAGCTCAGCTGGTAGAGCACGGCGCTTGTAACGCCAAGGTAGTGGGTTCGATCCCCGGGACCACCCATACACAAAAAAATGTATGCACGCATGACTGTAAGTCGCTTTGGATAAAAGCGTCTGCTAAATGGCATATTATTATATTATTATATCTTACTAATGTCAAACCCAAGCGTTTAACTTGTTCTGGCAAAAGTGCCACAGGTACCATCCAATAACCGTTTATTACGAGGCAGGAGCCAGAAGCCGTTATAAGGTTTAGAGCAGATGGTTTCTCTGGTGTGTTAGACTGATCCCTGGGAGTTTCAGGGACTGACTAGGCTTTTCTCTGGATTGCAGTAGTTCCGTTAAAGGAGCGTCTGCTAAATGACGTAAATGAATGTAGACTAGAAGACACAGGCATACAGCTGGGCTCGGAAACCGGCTCCTTGGTCAAATGATATATATTTTTTCAAATGTTAGTTTATGTCAAAAGAAATTCCCATGTCCTCAAATCCTAGAAGTAAAGATAATGAAAAGTAATATGTTAAGTTAGGATGCTGCATCATGACCTTTCACCTCAGTGCTGTCTCTCTGAAACCTGTAAATCCCTTGTCCAATGTGTTTGTGGTTACACACGTTTATTGGCTGCATCCCAAATGGCTTCCTATTCCCTATACGCTGAGTGTACAAAACATTAGGAACACTTTCCTAATATTGAGTTGCATCCCCTTTTGTCCTCAGAACAGCCTCATTTCGTCAGGGCATGGACCCTACAAGGTGTGTAAAGCGTTCCACAGGGATGCTGGCCCCCATGTTGACTCCAATGCTTCCCACAGTTGTGTCAAGTTGGCTGGATGTCCTTTGGGTGGTGGACCATTCTTGATACACACGGGAAACTGTTGAGCGTGAATAACCCAGCAGCGTTGCAGTTCTTGACACACTCAAACCGGTGCGCCTGGCACCTACTACCATACCCTGTTCAAAGGCACTTCAATCTTTTGTCTTGCCCATGCACCCTCTGAATGGAACACATACACAATCCAATTGTGCCAATTGTCTCAAGGCTTACAAATCCTTCTTTAACATGTCTCCTCCCCTTCATCTACACTGATTTGAAGTGGATTTAACAAGTGACATCAATAAGGGATCATAGCTTTCACCTGGATTCACTTGGTCAGTCTATGTCATGGAAAAAGCAGGTGTTCCTAATGTTTTGTACAGTCAGTGTATAGTACACAACTTTTGACACAGGGCTCTGGTCTAAAGTAGTGCACTATAAAGGGAATAGGGTGCTATTTGGGACGCAGGCCTGGTCACATACAGTTCCTTCGTACCCCTTGAAAATGAAATACAGAAATATCTAATTTCCATAATTATTCACACCCCTGAGTCAATATGTTGCAGAAGAACCTTTTGGCAGCGATCACAGCTGTGAGTCTTTCTGGGTGAGTCTCTAAGAGCATTCCACTCCTGGGTTGTACAATATTTGCCCATTTTATTATTTTCTAAATTCTTCCACTTCTGTCAAATTGGTTGTTGATCGTTGCTAGACAACCATTTCCAGGTCTTGCCGTAGATTTAAGTCAAAACTGTAACTCGGCAACTCCGGAACATTCACTGTTCTTTTGTTAAACAACTCCAGTGTTTTAGGTTATTGTCCTGGTGAAAGGTGAGTTCATCTCCCAGTGTCTGGTGGAAAGCAGACTGAACCAGGTTTTTCTCTTGGATTTTCCCTGTGCTTAGCTCCATTCTGTTTTTTTTTTTTTTTACCTGAAAAACTCCCCAGTCCTTAATGATTACAAGCATACCCATAACATGATGCAGCCACCACTATGCTTGAAAATATGGAGAGTGGTATTGAATTTGCCCCAACCATAGCACTTTGTATTCGGGACAAAAAGTGAATTGCCTTGTTGCAAACAGGATGAATGTTTTGGAATATTTGTATTCTGTACATGCTTCCTTTTCCTTATGTCAATATGTGGAAAAAGTCAAGGGGTGTGAATACTTTCTGAAGGCCCTGTATGTGTTCCCATAACCCCTGGTGGTGATGTGTGGCAGTCGACAGTCAGACTGTTTTCCTTGACAGACA